>NW_026290529.1:0-11533 GCF_023373465.1 Oncorhynchus keta
TCGGCAGTACCTGTATGGTTAGTGAGAAAGTCCATATTGCAAATGTACGGTCCCTTACTAGACGTCCGAAATCGTTTGTAAAATTCGCGGACGGCGTCGGGCCGAGCGGCAGGGCCGGACCTACCAGGAAGTCATCAAATGAACGTTGTCGGACATTCGGTTTCCGTTTTACAAAAATAATAAGATTTATGTCATTTTTCCCATGTCCCGGAAATTCCCACAAGAGGGCATAAGCAATCATATGGCTATTGCTACAAAACATCACGATTCACGACGGGGCCTTATCTCGAAAACTGAAAATATTTAGAAGCCGAAACTCGGTGAGCGTAGGGGCGGCATAATGGGCAGTTGGCCCCGAACAAGATGGCGTCTAGGCCTCAACGGTTTTTGAGTTATGGCCATTTATCTGGGATTAAAGGTCCAAAATGAAAATAGAGAAATTATTTTTCCACTTCACGTCAAAGTCAAGGAGCCTCCGGTGTCAATAAAAAAAAGAACCAGCCATTTATCTATCGTCATTTAAGAGAAATCGTACAACGACACCTTGGTGATGTTCACGGATAGGTGTTTTTTTTTTCAACGGTTACAGATCCAGTTGCAGGTTGTTCTTACGAATCTTTTAAAGTGTGCTGCGGAGCTCTGCGAGATTTCTGTGATTTTCTATGATTTTCTGAAATAACACACACTCACTAAACCCTCCGTAAATAACTCAGTTCTTAACGTAAAGACTTAAAACTCGGGATTCTGTAAAGGCATACCCCAATCATGATATGAGTTTATTTATAGCTTCCTGTGCCAACCGGAAGTGCCTTTAATGGTGTCACAGTGGCAGTTTCCATGGGTTAAAAAGGTCAGATCTTTTCAAAACTTCATATGTGTGACTAGGTAACCCTCGTGAACTGTAAATCAGTCATTTCTCCCAGCAGATGTCAAAGAAAAGCTCTCACACGCACACACAGCAAGGATGGAGTGAAAAAGTGTGGTTCTTAAAGACACAGAGAGCAGGCAATGGCATAAACATAATGTCTAGGCCGTGCCGAGTTCAACGAGATATCCCGCTTGACCGTAGCTCGCTCGGTCTGAGCGCAGCGACCATTAGAAAAGTAGGCCCAAAATGAAGCCTGCCCCACAACGTCATTTGCTTTTGGGTGACAGTGAGAGAACCGTTAGGGTGAGAAGCACAATTCGACCTCAGGTATGTTCCTAAGGTCCTTCCGATCCGTGCAAGCCTAACGTTGACAGTGTGGCATTAACCCTTAATAGTTAAAAGATGGTGTTTACTTCAAAAAGTTTGCATTGATTTCTCTCCCCATAGGAATACATTGCCTTTACCCCTAAATTCAACCTGAAGTCTATATGGGTTATGAATGCCGTATGAACCTGTCTTTGGTAACAGTCCATCAGGCCAGTATGAGGTCTACCTGTGTTGATTCTAAGCTTCCTGGACCAACCGGAAGTGGTTAAAATCACCCTAAAAGTGTTTTTCCATTACCTGCCTGCAGTTTGATAGACATAGTGCATTCAACCCTGTGTAAATCAGTCAATTCTTAACGTAAGGACTTAAAACTCAGGATTCTGTAAAAGCATAGCCCAGTGAGGATATGTGTTGACTTATAGCTTCCTGTGACAACCGGAAGTGCCTTAATTGGTGTCTCAGGGGCTGTTTCGAGGGGTTAAAAAAGTCAGATCTGTCCAAAACTTCATATGTGTGATTAGGCAACCCCCATGAACTGTAAATCAGTCATTTTTCCCATAAAATTTCAAAGGAAAACTAAATCACACAGACACACAACTTGGAAGGAGGGACGTATTGGGGGTTGTAGAGACAGACAGTGCCTCCAATAGTTAGCTTTGTTCGAGCTAAAAAGAACCGTCAGACCTAGAGTTCGAAACTTTAGAAACCTGTTCTAGACCTCGGGTCGATAGTGCGTGGTGAGTTAGGTGGCTCTAGAAGGTTCTCGGACCGAGAAATAGCCTCGTACATTTGCAATGATTTCAATTCATTTTGACCATTACGAAAATGGCGACATTTAGAAAAGTCTCAGAGACACAAGACTAGGTGCATTGGAACCGGCTCGGCCCATAGAGACGGACCCCAACGTTTCGGTCCGATAGCTCATTCAAGGACCCCATAGCAAGGCATGGAAAAAGTGGATTTTCAGCACCAATTAGGGTTTTACTCGGGCACCGAAGGACCTATCGAGCCGAAACTCGGGATTCGGGGTCGCCTCACATAGGCCTTCACATAATGTCTGACCTGGACCCGCAGCTAGAACGTAACTATGTGTTTTACGTTTTTATTATGTTTTAAACTAATGGCGCTGTGAATTATGGGCCTGCTCTGACATATGTGATAGTTGGCTTCTAAATGAGTTGGAAAAAGTGGGTTTGGTGTCAATTGGTATCAGTTTGGTGTCAGAATGACATCTAATTGACTGGTGGACACTGACTTGCTAGTTGACTTTTGTACATTAGCAATATGTTTAAACGGAGAGGGACCATCACCAAAATGGCATTCTGAAATCAACACAAAAAATGGCATCACCATAGTCTCCAGGCTGTGCAGAGTTCAACGAGACGCCCCGCTTGACCGTAGCTCGCTCTGAGTGCAGCGACCTTGAAAAAAAAAAGAAGGCGCAAAAGGAAGCCTGGCCCTCAATGTCATTTGCTTTTGGGTGACAGTGAGAGAACCGTTAGGGTGAGAAGCACAATTCGACCTCAGGTACGTTCCTGAGGTCCTCCCGATCCGTGCAAGCCTAACCTTGACCATGTGGCATTAACCCTTAATAGTTAAAATAAGGTGTTTACTTCAAAGAGTTTGCATTGACTTCTCTCCCCATAGGAATACATTGCCTGCACCCCTAAATTCAACCTGAAGCCTATGTGGGTTATGAATGACTTATGAACCTGTCTTCTATGACAGTCCATCAGACCACTATGAGGTCTACCTGTGTTGATTCTAAGCTTCCTGAAGCAACCGGAAGTGGTTGAAATCACCTTATCAGTGTTTTTCCATACACTGCATGCAGTTTGATAGACATAGTGCATTCAACCCTGTGTAGATCAGTCAATTCTTAACTTAAAGACTTAAAACTCAGGATTCTGTAAGTGGCTATGTCAATCAAGACATGTGTTTACTTATAGCTTCCTGTGCCAACCGGAAGTGCCTTTAATTGGGTCACACTGTCTGTTTTGAAGGGTTAGAAAAGTCACATCTCTCCAAAACTTCATATGTGTGACCAGGTAACCCTCCTAAACTGTAAATCAGTCATTTCTCCCAGCAGATGTCAAAGAAAAGCTCTCACACGCACACACAGCAAGGATGGAGTGAAAAAGTGTGGTTCTTAAAGACACAGAGAGCAGGCAATGGCATAAACATAATGTCTAGGCCGTGCCGAGTTCAACGAGATATCCCGCTTGACCGTAGCTCGCTCGGTCTGAGCGCAGCGACCATTAGAAAAGTAGGCCCAAAATGAAGCCTGCCCCACAACGTCATTTGCTTTTGGGTGACAGTGAGAGAACCGTTAGGGTGAGAAGCACAATTCGACCTCAGGTACGTTCCTAAGGTCCTTCCGATCCGTGCAAGCCTAACGTTGACCGTGTGGCATTAACCCTTAATAGTTAAAAGAAGGTGTTTACTTCAAATAGTTTGCATTGATTTCTCTCCCCATAGGAATACATTGCCCACCCCTAAATTCAACCTGAAGTCTATATGGGTTATGAATGCCGTATGAACCTGTCTTTGGTAACAGTCCATCAGGCCAGTATGAGGTCTACCTGTGTTGATTCTAGGCTTCCTGGACCAACCGGAAGTGGTTAAAATCACCCTAAAAGTGTTTTTCCATTACCTGCCTGCAGTTTGATAGACATAGTGCATTCAACCCTGTGTAAATCAGTCAATTCTTAACGTAAGGACTTAAAACTCAGGATTCTGTAAGTTTCTATGTCAATCAAGACATGGGTTTACTTATAGCTTCCTGTGCCAACCGGAAGTGCCTTTAATGATGTCACAGTGGCAGTTTCCAAGGGTTAAAAAGGTCAGATCTTTTCAAAACTTCATATGTGTGACTAGGTAACCCTCATGAACTGTAAATCAGTCATTTCTCCCAACAGATGTCAAAGAAAAGCTCTCACACGCACACACAGCAAGGATGGAGTGAAAAAGTGCGGTTCTCAAAGACACAGAGAGCAGGCAATGGCATAAACATAATCTCTAGGCCGTGCCGAGTTCAACGAGATATCCCGCTTGACCGTAGCTCGCTCGGTCTGAGCGCAGCGACCATTAGAAAAGTAGGCCCAAAATGAAGCCTGCCCCACAACGTCATTTGCTTTTGGGTGACAGTGAGAGAACCGTTAGGGTGAGAAGCACAATTCGACCTCAGGTACGTTCCTAAGGTCCTTCCGATCCGTGCAAGCCTAACGTTGACCGTGTGGCATTAACCCTTAATAGTTAAAAGAAGGTGTTTACTTCAAATAGTTTGCATTGATTTCTCTCCCCATAGGAATACATTGCCTGCACCCCTAAATTCAACCTGAAGTCTATATGGGTTATGAATGCCGTATGAACCTGTCTTTGGTAACAGTCCATCAGGCCAGTATGAGGTCTACCTGTGTTGATTCTAGGCTTCCTGGACCAACCGGAAGTGGTTAAAATCACCCTAAAAGTGTTTTTCCATTACCTGCCTGCAGTTTGATAGACATAGTGCATTCAACCCTGTGTAAATCAGTCAATTCTTAACGTAAGGACTTAAAACTCAGGATTCTGTAAGTTTCTATGTCAATCAAGACATGGGTTTACTTATAGCTTCCTGTGCCAACCGGAAGTGCCTTTAATGATGTCACAGTGGCAGTTTCCAAGGGTTAAAAAGGTCAGATCTTTTCAAAACTTCATATGTGTGACTAGGTAACCCTCATGAACTGTAAATCAGTCATTTCTCCCAACAGATGTCAAAGAAAAGCTCTCACACGCACACACAGCAAGGCTGGAGTGAAAAGTGCGGTTCTCAAAGACACAGAGAGCAGGCAATGGCATAAACATAATCTCTAGGCCGTGCCGAGTTCAACGAGATATCCCGCTTGACCGTAGCTCGCTCGGTCTGAGCGCAGCGACCATTAGAAAAGTAGGCCCAAAATGAAGCCTGCCCCACAACGTCATTTGCTTTTGGGTGACAGTGAGAGAACCGTTAGGGTGAGAAGCACAATTCGACCTCAGGTACGTTCCTAAGGTCCTTCCGATCCGTGCAAGCCTAACGTTGACCGTGTGGCATTAACCCTTAATAGTTAAAAGAAGGTGTTTACTTCAAATAGTTTGCATTGACTTCTCTCCCCATAGGAATACATTGCCTGCACCCCTAAATTCAACCTGAAGTCTATATGGGTTATGAATGCCGTATGAACCTGTCTTTGATAACAGTCCATCAGGCCAGTATGAGGTCTACCTGTGTTGATTCTAGGCTTCCTGGACCAACCGGAAGTGGTTAAAATCACCCTAAAAGTGTTTTTCCATTACCTGCCTGCAGTTTGATAGACATAGTGCATTCAACCCTGTGTAAATCAGTCAATTCTTAACGTAAGGACTTAAAACACAGGATTCTGTAAAAGCATAGCCCAGTGAGGATATGTGTTGACTTATAGCTTCCTGTGCCAACCGGAAGTGCCTTAATTGGTGTCTCAGGGGCTGTTTCGAGGGGTTAAAAAAGTCAGATCTGTCCAAAACTTCATATGTGTGATTAGGCAACCCCCATGAACTGTAAATCAGTCATTTTTCCCATAAAATTTCAAAGGAAAACTAAATCACACAGACACACAACTTGGAAGGAGGGACGTATTGGGGGTTGTAGAGACAGACAGTGCCTCCAATAGTTAGCTTTGTTCGAGCTAAAAAAGAACCGTCAGACCTAGAGTTCCGAAACTTTAGAAACCTGTTCTAGACCTCGGGTCGATAGTGCGTGGTGAGTTAGGTGGCTCTAGAAGGTTCTCGGACCGAGAAATAGCCTCGTACATTTGCAATGATTTCAATTCATTTTGACCATTACGAAAATGGCGACATTTAGAAAAGTCTCAGAGACACAAGACTAGGTGCATTGGAACCGGCTCGGCCCATAGAGACGGACCCCAACGTTTCGGTCCGATAGCTCATTCAAGGACCCCATAGCAAGGCATGGAAAAAGTGGATTTTCAGCACCAATTAGGGTTTTACTCGGGCACCGAAGGACCTATCGAGCCGAAACTCGGGATTCGGGGTCGCCTCACATAGGCCTTCACATAATGTCTGACCTGGACCCGCAGCTAGAACGTAACTATGTGTTTTACGTTTTTATTATGTTTTAAACTAAAGGCGCTGTGAATTATGGGCCTGCTCTGACATATATGATAGTTGGCTTCTAAATGAGTTGGAAAAAGTGGGTTTGGTGTCAATTGGTATCAGTTTGGTGTCAAAATGACATCTAATTGACTGATGGACACTGACTTGCTAGTTGACTTTTGTACATTAGCAATATGTTTAAACGGAGAGGGACCATCACCAAAAGTGACATTCTGAAATCAACCCTAACGAGCCATGGAGATGAACCAGAATCACTGCCCAGCTATCCCGAGTTCATCGGGCCAGTCAATTTCACATTCCTGCAGGATTTTTATAGCATGACAAATTCGTGATGGTACCTGCCCATTGAACCATATTGCAAATGCACAGTGACTTTGCAAAAGTGAGAAAACATAAACAAATGGACATGATGAAATCAACACAACGAGTGATGGAAATGTACAACTATCACTGCTCAGCCATCCTGTGTTCATCAGACCAGTCAATTTTGCATTTTTGAGCATGTCAAATTTCATATGGTAAATGCACATTGAAACATATTGCAAATGCGCGCGCACTTGCAATATGATTCTATAGTGTAAAAACATCACCTAATGGACATGATGAAATCAACACAACGAGTGATGGAAATGTACAACTATCACTGCTCGGCCATCCTGTGTCCATCAGACCAGTCAATTTTGCATTTTTGAGCATGTCAAATTTCATATGGTAAATGCACATTGAAACATATTGCAAATGCGCGCACTTGCAATATGATTCTATAGTGTAAAAACATCACCTAATGGACATGATGAAATCAACACAACGAGTGATGGAAATGTACAACTATCACTGCTCGGCCATCCTGTGTCCATCAGACCAGTCAATTTTGCATTTTTGAGCATGTCAAATTTCATTTATGGTAAATGCCATTGAAACATATTGCAAATGCGCGTGCATTTGCAATATGATTCTATAGTGTGAAAAAACATCACCTAATGGACATGATGAAATCAACACAACGAGTGATGGAAATGTACAACTATCACTGCTCGGCCATCCTGTGTCCATCAGACCAGTCAATTTTGCATTTTTGAGCATGTCAAATTTCATATGGTAAATGCACATTGAAACATATTGCAAATGCGCGCGCACTTGCAATATGATTCTATAGTGTAAAAACATCACCTAATGGACATGATGAAATCAACACAACGAGTGATGGAAATGTACAACTATCACTGCTCGGCCATCCTGTGTCCATCAGACCAGTCAATTTTGCATTTTTGAGCATGTCAAATTTCATATGGTAAATGCACATTGAAACATATTGCAAATGCGCGCGCACTTGCAATATGATTCTATAGTGTAAAAACATCACCTAATGGACATGATGAAATCAACACAACGAGTGATGGAAATGTACAACTATCACTGCTCGGCCATCCTGTGTTCCATCAGACCAGTCAATTTTGCATTTTGAGCATTCAAATTTCATATTTTAAATTACCAGTTGAAACATATTGCAAATGCACGTGCATTTGCAATATGATTCTATAGTGAAAAAACATCACCTAATGGACATGATGAAATCAACACAACGAGTGATGGAAATGTACAACTATCACTGCTCGGCCATCCTGTGTTCATCAGACCAGTCAATTTCACATTGCATGGATTTTTATAGCATACAAATTCGTGATGGTACTGCCCATTGAACCATATTGCAAATAGTGATTCTATAGTGAAAACATCAACAAATGGACATGATGAAATCAACACAGAGGTGATGGAAATGTACAACTATCACTGCTCAGCCATCCTGTGTTCATCAGACCAGTCAATTTTGCATTTTTGAGCATGTCAAATTTCATATGGTAAATGCACATTGAAACATATGCAAATGCATTTGCAATATGATTCTATAGTGTAAAAACATCACCTAATGGACATGATGAAATCAACACAACAAGTGATGGAAATGTACAACTATCACTGCTCGGCCATCCTGTGTTCATCAGACCAGTCAATTTCACATTTGCATTTTTATGAGCATGACAAATTCATATGGTACCTGCCCATTGAACCATATTGCAAATGCACAGTGACTTTGCAAATGATTCTATGTGTAAAAACATCAACAAATGGACATGATGAAATCAACACAACGAGTGATGGAAATGTACAACTATCACTGCTCGGCCATCCTGTGTTCATCAGACCAGTCAATTTTGCATTTTTGAGCATGTCAAATTTCATATGGTAAATGCACATTGAAACATATTGCAAATGCACTTGCAATATGATTCTATAGTGAAAAACATCACCTAATGGACATGATGAAATCAACACAACGAGTGATGGAAATGTACAACTATCACTGCTCAGCCATCCTGTGTCCATCAGACCAGTCAATTTTGCATTTTTGAGCATGTCAAATTTCATATGGTAAATGCACATTGAAACATATTGCAAATGCGCGCGCACTTGCAATATGATTCTATAGTGTAAAAACATCACCTAATGGACATGATGAAATCAACACAACGAGTGATGGAAATGTACAACTATCACTGCTCGGCCATCCTGTGTCCATCAGACCAGTCAATTTTGCATTTTTGAGCATGTCAAATTTCATATGGTAAATGCACATTGAAACATATTGCAAATGCGCGCACTTGCAATATGATTCTATAGTGTAAAAACATCACCTAATGGACATGATGAAATCAACACAACGAGTGATGGAAATGTACAACTATCACTGCCCGGCCATCCTGTGTTCCCATAGCGAGCATTAATATCAGAATGACCGGTAAATGCATTTACAACCATATTTTTATTTTTGGGTTACCAGTTGCACAACAATGCACGTGCATTTGCAATATGATTCTATAGTGAAAAACATCACCTAATGGACATGATGAAATCAACACAACAGTGATGGAAATGTACAACTATCACTGCTCAGCCATCCTGTGTTCATGATGAAATGCATGACAAATTCCATTGAACCATTGCAAATGCACAGTGCATTTGCAATATGATTCTATAGTGAAAAAACATCAAATGGACATGATGAAATCAACACAACGAGTGATGGAAATGTACAACTATCACTGCTCAGCCATCCTGTGTTCATCAGACCAGTCAATTTTTTGCATTTTTATAGCATGTCAAATTTCATATGGTAAATGCCCATTGAACCATATTGCAAATGCACAGTGACTTTGCAATATGATTCTATAGTGAAAAACATCAACAAATGGACATGATGAAATCAACACAACAGGTGATGGAAATGTACAACTATCACTGCTCGGCCATCCTGTGTCCATCAGACCAGTCAATTTTGCATTTTTGAGCATGTCAAATTTCATATGGTAAATGCACATTGAAACATATTGCAAATGCGCGCGCACTTGCAATATGATTCTATAGTGAAAAAACATCACCTAATGGACATGATGAAATCAACACAACGAGTGATGGAAATGTACAACTATCACTGCTCGGCCATCCTGTGTCCATCAGACCAGTCAATTTTGCATTTTTGAGCATTTCAAATTTCATATGGTAAATGCACATTGAAACATATTGCAAATGCGCGCGCATTTGCAATATGATTCTATAGTGTAAAAACATCACCTAATGGACATGATGAAATCAACACAACGAGTGATGGAAATGTACAACTATCACTGCCCGGCCATCCTGTGTTCCCATCAGACCAGTCAATATTTGAATTTTAAATGCATTTCACCATATTTTTATTTTTGGTTACCAGTTGAAACATACAAATGCACGTGCATTTGCAATATGATTCTATAGTGTAAAAACATCACCTAATGGACATGATGAAATCAACACAACGAGTGATGGAAATGAACAACTATCACTGCTCGGCCATCCTGTGTTCATCAGACCAGTCAATTTTGCATTTTTGAGCAGCATGTCAAATTTCATATGGTAAATGCACATTGAAACATATTGCAAATGATAATAAAATTGGCAAGTGCAATATGATTATATAGTGTGGACATGATGAGTCAAAAAAAGTGATGGAAAGGAACAAAACTGGTCCGAGTTCATCAGGCACAAATTTTGCATTTCTGCAGGATTTTGAGCATGTCAAACGTCATTTGGAATTGGAACAAAAAACTGCCCGGCCATCCTTCATGCCAGTCAATTAAAAAAATATATAAACTTATGATAATAAAATTGACAAAAGTATATTCATACAGTTCTTACACATGTGTAATTGACAAAAAAATTTTGTCCAGAAAGCATGTGAAGTTTTTACAAAATTTTGACATTTTTGACTTTTGACTTTGACTTATGAAATCATTTGGAATTGGACAAAAAATTCCTTATGCGCAATTTAAAAAAAATATAAAAAAATATGATAATAAAATTGGACAAAAGTATATTCATACAGTTCTTACACATGTGTAATTGACAAAAAAATTGAAAGAATTTCAAAAAACGGTCCAGAAAGCACTTTTTTAAGGGTGTGTGAAGTTTTTTACAAAATTTTGACATTTTTGACTTTTGACTTTTGACTTCCTATGAAATCATATTGGAATTGGACAAAACATATTCCTTATGCGCATGTAAAAAAAAAAAAAAATTATGATAATAAAATTGGACAAAAGTATATTCATACAGTTCTTACACATGTGTAATTGACAAAAAATCGAAAGAATTTCGAAAAACGGTCCAGAAAGCACTTTTTTATGGGTGTGTGAAGTTTTTTACAAAATTTTGACATTTTTGACTTTTGACTTTTGACTTCCTATGAAATCATATTGGAATTGGACAAAACATATTCCTTATGCGCATATAAAATTTTTAAAAAAAATTATGATAATAAAATTGGACAAAAGTATATTCATACAGTTCTTACACATGTGTAATTGACAAAAAAATCGAAAGAATTTCGAAAAACGGTCCAGAAAGCACTTTTTTAAGGGGTGATAAGTTTTTGAAAAAAAGTTCATTTTTTCAAAATTTTACTTTTGGACATTAATTTGGGTTACATATCCAATATGAAAAACCCCGGTGGAGCGCATTTGCCCCCTGTTGAATTTTTAAAGTGTTACAACTGGCAATTACCATATGGCATTTGCAATACACTTTGGATGAATCAACGCCGAATTGGGTGGTATTGGCCAATGTGTATATGGTTTGTCCGATGCCAATGACATGCCATTCATTTTTGTCCAA
>NW_026290530.1:0-5000 GCF_023373465.1 Oncorhynchus keta
AACTGATGCTTCATGGTCCATCATATTGCTGCTTGTAGACTATAACTGATGCTTCATGGTCCATCATATTGCTGCTTGTAGACTATAACTGATGCTTCATGGTCATATTGCTGCTTGTAGACTATAACTGATGCTTCATGGTCCATCATATTGCTGCTTGTAGTCTATAACTGATGCTTCATGGTCATATTGCTGCTTGTAGACTATAACTGATGCTTCATCATATTGCTGCTTGTAGTCTATAACTGATGCTTCATGGTCCATCATATTGCTGCTTGTAGACTATAACTGATGCTTCATGGTCCATCATATTGCTTGTAGACTATAACTGATGCTTTGGTCCATCATATTGCTGCTTGTAGTCTATAACTGATGCTTCATGGTCCATCATATTGCTGCTTGTAGACTATAACTGATGCTTCATGGTCCATCATATTGCTGCTTGTAGACTATAACTGATGCTTCATGGTCCATCATATTGCTGCTTGTAGACTATAACTGATGCTTCATGGTCCATCATATTGCTGCTTGTAGACTATAACTGATGCTTCATGGTCCATCATATTGCTGCTTGTAGACTATAACTGATGCTTCATGGTCCATCATATTGCTGCTTGTAGACTATAACTGATGCTTCATGGTCCATCATATTGCTGCTTGTAGACTATAACTGATGCTTCATGGTCCATCATATTGCTGCTTGTAGACTATAACTGATGCTTCATGGTCCATCATATTGCTGCTTGTAGACTATAACTGATGCTTCATGGTCCATCATATTGCTGCTTGTAGACTATAACTGATGCTTCATGGTCCATCATATTGCTGCTTGTAGACTATAACTGATGATGCTTCATAGACTATAACTGATGCTTCATCATATTGCTGCTTGTAGACTATAACTGATGCTTCATGGTCCATCATATTGCTGCTTGTAGACTATAACTGATGCTTCATGGTCCATCATATTGCTGCTTGTAGACTATAACTGATGCTTCATGGTCCATCATATTGCTGCTTGTAGATTATAACTGATGCTTCGTGGTCATATGCTCCCATCTATCGGACATGTTGCAATGAAAAGTTATTAATTCACCTACAGACGTTGGTGGGGCTGCTGAGAAATAAAGTGTATTTTTTGGTTAATTCCTTAGATCTCTAACCTGCCCCACATATCTCAAGCCAACTGCTGGACTTTCACATAGAAGTTACTTGGTCATCCAGTTCAAACCACATTTGAAAAATAAAACATGTGGCTCGTTGATCAAGTGTTCTGCCTTGCAATAACATAACAAAACAAAAACAGCAAAATGCTGAGACAGGTTTTGATTAACAAAATAATCAGTGCTATTTAGTACCATAATGGTATTTACTAACAATATTATTACTATAAACAGTTTCTAAAATAATTCGGGTTAAGGTTAATGCTAAAATAGGTAATACATAGTGTTAGATGATGATGTAAAAAGGTCTTTATAAATACATTTGATTGATTGTTAGGTTCAGGGATTTTAAGGTAAAAAACATTATGGGTTTATAGGTCTCTTGCTCCTCCCTGTGGCCTTCTGTGTGTACTACATATTTCATTCACGACACCTGCTAGGCTCATAATCTGAAATAGCAACTGCGTCAGATCTACAAATCAATGAGCTGGACCTGTCCATTTGTTTTCTAACTCAGTGAAACTGCGCAGCTTTCACTCAATCCGATGTCTACGAACGAACATTTCGATGCTTATCAAATTACCCAGCAGCCATTTAGAAACAACAAGTAGTCAAAACAAGTGTTATTTCTTAATTAAAAAATGTCTTCTGGCTGTTTAAATCGGCCTCATCTTGAAAAAGAGGACAGGTTTTGTTTAGGTTGTATACCTTTTTCTGAAAACAAATATGCTTAACCATGACCAGAAAATGTTTAAGGTTTAGCACTGTGGGTCACCATATTAAATTAAAGCTATGCATGAGGTCTCTAGTCCCACCTCGTGAGCTAGTAGATAAGAGTTAACAGCAGGTGTCCTAAGTAGTTAAGAGTTAACAGCAGCTGTCCTAAGTAGTTAAGAGTTAACAGCAGGTGTCCTAAGTAGTTAAGAGTTAACAGCAGCTGTCCTAAGTAGTTAAGAGTTAACAGCAGGTGTCCTAAGTAGTTAAGAGTTAACAGCAGCTGTCCTAAGTAGTTAAGAGTTAACAGCAGCTGTCCTAAGTAGTTAGAGTTAACAGCAGGTGTCCTAAGTAGTTAAGAGTTAACAGCAGGTGTCCTAAGTAGTTAAGAGTTAACAGCAGCTGTCCTAAGTAGTTAAGAGTTAACAGCAGTGTCCTAAGTAGTTAAGAGTTAACAGCAGGTGTCCTAAGTAGTTAAGAGTTAACAGCAGGTGTCCTAAGTAGTTAAGAGTTAACAGCAGGTGTCCTAAGTAGTTAAGAGTTAACAGCAGCTGTCCTAAGTAGTTAAGAGTTAACAGCAGGTGTCCTAAGTAGTTAAGAGTTAACAGCAGGTGTCCTAAGTAGTTAAGAGTTAACAGCAGGTGTCCTAAGTAGTTAAGAGTTAAAAACAGCTGTCCTAAGTAGTTAAGAGTTAACAGCAGCTGTCCTAAGTAGTTAAGAGTTAACAGCAGGTGTCCTAAGGTTAAGAGTTAACAGCAGTTAAGAGTTAAAAACAGCAGGTGTCCTAAGTAGTTAAGAGTTAACAGCAGGTGTCCTAAGTAGTTAAGAGTTAACAGCAGGTGTCCTAAGTAGTTAAGAGTTAACAGCAGGTGTCCTAAGTAGTTAAGAGTTAACAGCAGGTGTCCTAAGTAGTTAAGAGTTAACAGCAGGTGTCCTAACAGCAGCTGTCCTAAGTAGTTGAGGTGTCCTAAGTATTTAAGAGAGTTAAGTTGCAGCAGTTAAAAATAATGTTTGATATTTCCTATAAGATGCAGGTGTCCTAAGTATTTAAGAGTTAAGCTGTCCTAATAGTTAAGAGAGCTGTCCTAAGTAGTTAAGAGTTACATGCAACAGTATGTCTTGTCTTTTGGCTGATTTATGTATAATAATTATAATAAGTCATAACATTTATGTCTGCACAGCATTTTGTCTTCATTTTGGCAGTAAGCATTTGTCACCAGAAGCAGATTTTCACCCAGCAGCTGAAGGAGTTGGTGCTGTGGCCAAAAGGTGGCTGGTTCAAATCCCGGGACTGGAAGGCTGCTTGATTCACATCCTCTAAAAAACCCACCAGAAGTGATCTGATGACTGGAAGGCTGCTTGATTCACATCCTCTAAACATGAACCTTCACCAGAAGTGATCTGATGACTGGAAGGCTGTTGATTCACATCCTCTAAACATTAACCTTCACCAGAAGTGATCTGATGACTGGAAGGCTGCTTGATTCACATCCCTAAGGTAACCTTCACCAGAAGTGATCTGATGACTGGAAGGCTGCTTGATTCACATCCTCTAAACATTAACCTTCACCAGAAGTGATCTGATGACTGGAAGGCTGCTTGATTCACATCCTCTAAACATTAACCTTCACCAGAAGTGATCTGATGACTGGAAGGCTGCTTGATTCACATCCTCTAAACATTAACCTTCACAGAAGTGATCAGAAGTGATCTTCACCAGAAATGACTGGAAGGCTGCTTGATTCACATCCTCTAAACATTAACCTTCACCAGAAGTGATCTGATGACTGGAAGGCTGCTTGATTCACATCCTCTAAACATTAACCTTCACCAGAAGTGATCTATGACTGACTGATTCACATCCCTAAAACATTAACCTTACCAGACTTCACCAGAAGTGAGGCTGCTTGATTCACATCCTCTAAACATTAACCTTCACCAGAAGTGATCTGATGACTGGAAGGCTGCTTGATTCACATCCTCTAAACATTAACCTTCACCAGAAGTGATCTGATGACTGGAAGGCTGCTTGATTCACATCCTCTAAACATTAACCTTCACCAGAAGTGATCTGATGACTGGAAGGCTGCGTGATTCACATCCTCTAAACATTAACCTTCACCAGAAGTGATCTGATGACTGGAAGGCTGCTTGATTCACATCCTCTAAACATTAACCTTCACCAGAAGTGATCTGATGACTGGAAGGCTGCTTGATTCACATCCTCTAAACATGAACCTTCACCAGAAGTGATCTGATGACTGGAAGGCTGCTTGATTCACATCCTCTAATCATTAACCTTCACCAGAAGTGATCTGATGACTGGAAGGCTGCTGGAAGGTGATTCACATCCTCTAAACATTAACCTTCACCAGAAGTGATCTGATGACTGGAAGGCTGCTTGATTCACATCCTCTAATCATTAACCTTCACCAGAAGTGATCTGATGACTGGAAGGCTGCTTGATTCACATCCTCTAAACATGAACCTTCACCAGAAGTGATCTGATGACTGGAAGGCTGCTTGATTCACATCCTCTAAACATTAACCTTCACCAGAAGTGATCTGATGACTGGAAGGCTGCTTGATTCACATCCTCTAAACATTAACCTTCACCAGAAGTGATCTGATGACTGGAAGGCTGCTTGATTCACATCCTCTAAACATGAACCTTCACCAGAAGTGATCTGATGACTGGAAGGCTGCTTGATTCACATCCTCTAAACATTAACCTTCACCAGAAGTGATCTGATGACTGGAAGGCTGCTTGATTCACATCCTCTAAACATTAACCTTCACCAGAAGTGATCTGATGACTGGAAGGCTGCTTGATTCACATCCTCTAATCATTAACTTCACCAGAAGTGATCTGATGACTGGAAGGCTGCTTGATTCACATCCTCTAAACATGAACCTTCACCAGAAGTGATCTGATGACTGGAAGGCTGCTTGATTCACATCCTCTAAACATTAACCTTCACCAGAAGTGATCTGATGACTGGAAGGCTGCTTGATTCACATCCTCTAAACATTAACCTTCACCAGAAGTGATCTGATGACTGGAAGGCTGCTTGATTCACATCCTCTAAACATGAACCTTCACCAGAAGTGATCTGATGACTG
>NW_026290530.1:7500-120000 GCF_023373465.1 Oncorhynchus keta
TTTAATGTCAATTGTTATCATTTATCTCTTATAAAACATTTACTAACAGACATAGAAACAGTCAGGTGATTTAATGCATCACATGAACATGTAGCTGTGACATTTCATCTCCATGGTAACTGTCAATAATAATAATAAGTTACTGTTTGTTAAGGTAGTTATAGACAGTACAGCAACACAAGGCCATGTCTCACACTTATTTTTATAATAATAACAAAAAAATAACAATAATAAGTCACTGTTTGTTAAGGTAGTTATAGACAGTACAGCAACACAATACCATGTCTCACAATTATTTTTATTAAATTAAAAGTAGGCTATTTATTGTCTTTCAATCTGTTATTTTCTAAATGTATCTGAAAGTACGTGAGAATGTAGACAGAAGGGCTAAAACGGACATGATTGATCTGAGGGGGAAATCATTGATCCATTCAGAAAGTTTATTTGCAACAAGTAAGAGATTTTATATAATGTAAAGTAGACTAGGTTATAATGTATAGTAGTGGGTTGTTAGTGATATGTAGATGTTATATTATGTAAAGTAGACTAGGTTATAATGTATAGTAGTGGGTTGTTAGTGATATGTTATATTATGTAAAGTAGACTAGGTTATAATGTATAGTAGTGGGTTGTTAGTGATATGTTATATTATGTAAAGTAGACTAGGTTATAATATATAGTAGTGGGATGTTAGTGATATGTAGATGTTATATTATGTAAAGTAGACTAGATTATAATGTATAGTAGTGGGATGTTAGTGATGTGTAGATGTTATATTATGTAAAGTAGACTAGATTATAATGTATAGTAGTGGGATGTTAGTGATATGTAGATGTTATATTATGTAAAGTAGACTAGGTTATAATGTATAGTAGTGGGTTGTTAGTGATGTGTAGATGTTATATTATGTAAAGTAGACTAGGTTATAATATATAGTAGTGGGATGTTAGTGATATGTAGATGTTATATTATGTAAAGTAGACTAGGTTATAATGTATAGTAGTGGGATGTTAGTGATATGTAGATGTTATATTATGTAAAGTAGACTAGGTTATAATGTATAGTAGTGGGTTGTTAGTGATATGTTATATTATGTAAAGTAGACTAGGTTATAATGTCTAGTAGTGGGTTGTTAGTGATGTGTAGATGTTATATTATGTAAAGTAGACTAGGTTATAATGTATAGTAGTGGGTTGTTAGTGATGTGTAGATGTTATATTATGTAAAGTAGACTAGGTTATAATGTATAGTAGTGTGTTAGTAATATGCAGATAGCCTATAAGTTCACATAATGTTATAGTCCTACCAGTAGCAGGACAGAGAATGTACTGTATATAACCTACATATCATAGATGACCAGTCTAAACCTGTTCAGATCAGTTCACATAATGTTATAGTCCTTCCAGTAGCAGGACAGAGAATGTACTGTATATAACCTACATATCATAGATGACCAGTCTAAACCTGTTCAGATCAGTTCACATAATGTTATAGTCCTTCCAGTAGCAGGACAGAGAATGTACTGTATATAACCTACATATCATAGATGACCAGTCTAAACCTGTTCAGATCAGTTCACATAATGTTATAGTCCTTCCAGTAGCAGGACAGAGAATGTACTGTATATAACCTACATATCATAGATGACCAGTCTAAACCTGTTCAGATCAGTTCACATTATGTTATAGTCCTTCCAGTAGCAGGACAGAGAATGTTCTGTATATAACCTACATATCATAGATGACCAGTCTAAACCTGTTCAGATCAGTTCACAGAGACCATCAGGTTTGTCAGCATGATAAGTGATCATAGCTCAAACCTACTCTGACTATTTACAGTCACTGGTGCAGCCGCCTGTTTTCTTGCAGATGAAGTAGCTTTCATAGGCAACTCATTCAACCAGCCTAAACAATAGTAAATAAAAGATGTCAAATGGTCAAAGGAGAATACATGGAGGACAGGAGTTTTGCTACAGATGTAGGATCTTAATTTGAGACAGTTTACTACAGCAGAAATATTATGTTGATTATAAATAACATTTTAAAGTGAAAAGTGGAAATGACAAACTTCAGAAGCCTTTAAAAAAATCAAATACACTGCAAGTTTTAGTTTTCCTGCAACAGGGTGATCAAATTCAGATCCGACATCTGTACAGAGATGAGGTCTTTATCTGGAAAAGGAAGTTGTGAGTTATTAGCAATGAAGTTGCAACTGTCAGCTGCTGTAAACCTAAGTGATTGGATGTTATGGACCCCAATCTGAACAGTTTCTTCCCCGTGGTTATAACCTTTAGCTCTATGCTCAGTCTACCTAGTTCAATATATTGTTGTACGTAAACTTTGTGCAAACTCCACTGCCTGTATTCTGTCTCTTAATGTTTTCTTTCACTAGCAGCACCATGTCACCATGTTAAATAATGTACAGATGTAGGATCTTTCCAACTCTGAGGACATGTCATTGTGATGTCATTTATTACATTTCAACCTGTTGATAAAGGCAACTAGAAGGCTGAACCCAGAAGACAACTCTAAATCAACACTTACTGATATTATCCTAAAATCCTTTCACTCATATTATTGTGTCTCTTTGTTCAACAAATGTTGGGTAGCCTGTGCTGTTAATATCCACTGCTCAAAAAAATTAAGGGAACACTTAAACAAGACAATGTAACTCCAAGTCAATCACATTTCTGTGAAATCAAACTGTCCACTTAGGAAGCAACACTGATTGACAATACATTTCACATGCTGTTGTGCAAATGGAATAGACAACAGGTGGACATTATAGGCAATTAGCAAGACACCCCCAATAAAGGAGTGGTTCTGCAGGTGGTGACCACAGACAGCTTCTCAGTTCCTATGCTTCCTGGCTGATGATTTAGTCACTTTTGAATGCTGGCGGTGCTTTCACTCTAGTGGTAGCATGAGACAGAGTCTACAACCCACACAAGTGGCACAGGTAGTGCAGCTCATCCAGGATGGAACATCAATGCGAGCTGTGGCAAGAAGGTTTGCTGTGTCTGTCAGCGTGGTGTCCAGAGCATGGAGGCGCTACCAGGAGACAGGCCAGTACATCAGGAGACATGGAGGAGGCCGTAGGAGGGCAACAACCCAGCAGCAGGACTGCTACCTCTGCCTTTGTGCAAGGAGGAGCAGGAGGAGCACTGCCAGAGCCCTGCAAAATGACCTCCAGCAGGCCACAAATGTGCATGTGTCTGCTCAAACGGTCAGAAACAGACTGCATGAGGGTGGTATGAGGGCCCGATGTCCACAGGTGGGGGTTGTGCTTACAGCCCAACACCATGCAGGACGTTTGGTATTTGCCAGAGAACACCAAGATTGGCAAATTCGCCACTGGCGCCCTGTGCTCTTCACAGATGAAAGCAGGTTCACACTGAGCACATGTGACAGACGTGACAGAGTCTGAAGACGCAGTGGAGAACGTTCTGCTGCCTGCAACATCCTCCAGCATGACCGGTTTGGCGGTGGGTCAGTCCTGGTGTGGGGTGGCATTTCTTTGGGGGGCCGCACAGCCCTCCATGTGCTCGCCAGAGGTAGCCTGACAGCCATTAGGTACCAACAATGCTGGACCTCATGTGGCTGGAGTGTGTCAGCAGTTCCTGCAAGAGGAAGGCATTGATGCTATGGACTGGCCCGCCCGTTCCCCAGACCTGAATCCAATTGAGCACATCTGGGACATCATGTCTCGCTCCATCCACCAACACAACGTGGCGTTGCACCACAGACTTTCCAGGATGCTTTAGTCCAGGTCTGGGAGGAGATCCCACAGGAGACCATCCGTCACCTCATCAGGAGCATGCCCAGGCGTTGTAGGGAGGTCATACAGGCACGTGGAGGCCACACACTGAGCCTAATTTTGACTTGTTTTAAGGACATTACATCCAAGTTGGATCAGCCTGTAGTGTGGTTTCCCACTTTAATTTTGAGTGTGACTCCAAATCCAGACCTCCATGGGTTGATAAATTTGATTTCCATTGATCATTTTTGTGTGATTTTGTTGTCAGCACATTCAACTATGTCAAGAAAAAAGTATTTAATAACAATCGTTCATTCAGATGTGTTATTTTAGTGTTCCCTTAATTTGTTTGAGCAGTGATTCTCACCTTGTAGCCTGAATTCACAACCAGAACATTCCTGTTGACTAGCGCTCTCTATATTCTGATGGATGAGGCCTGAGCTGGAATGTGAAGCTAACTGAAGCTGGCTAATTTTAGAAAACCAGTATATCTGGCTAGTATCATAGTTTACCCCTCAGGCTACGTTCAGGTTTCAGCATCAGGCAGGTATCAACATGCCGAGTCGTAGGCAACAACCTGGGTTGTGTTCATTAGTTTACTCCACAGCCAACAGTTTTGCAACATTGCATAAACAGTTTACTACAAATGCTGTACAATGTGACCTAAACAGTTTGTGTTGCCAAACGTTTTGCTACGGTGGGCACTAATGAACACAACCTGTTTTGAGGAAGTGTAAGTTGTTGTTAGTCTTTCCACAAAATGTAAAAGTCTCTCTTCCACACAAAATACCTTCCTTAGTGTAAAGAGTTAACTGTAGATTAGAAAGAGAAAATGTTTGTTTGTTGCTTGTTGTGTTTTAAGCCTGTTAGGCTTAAAACACAAGGCCTATAGACCTATGATACAGTAGGAGATCACCCTGGTCTATAGACCTATGATATAGTAGGAGATCACCCTGGTCTATAGACCTATGATATAGTAGGAGATCACCCTGGTCTATAGACCTATGATACAGTAGGAGATCACCCTGGTCTATAGACCTATGATACAGTAGGAGATCACCCTGGTCTATAGACCTATGATACAGTAGGAGATCACCCTGGTCTATAGACCTATGATACAGTAGGAGATCATCTATAGACCTATGATACAGTAGGAGATCACCCTGGTCATTTAATCTGACATCAAGATACATTTTAAGGAGATCACCCTGGTCTATAGACTATTATAATCACTGTCCACCAACAATAGGAGATCAACTATCTGAATGTCCACACAACAATATCATCAACTATATGAATACACACAACAATATCATCAACTATATGAATACACACAACAATATCATCAACTATATGAACACACACAACAATATCATCAACTATATGAATACACACAACAATATCATCAACTATATGAATACACATAACAATATCATCAACTATATGAATACACATAACAATATCATCAACTATATGAATACACATAACAATATCATCAACTATATGAACACACATAACAATATCATCAACTATATGAACACACATAACAATATCATCAACTATATGAATACACATAACAATATCATCAACTATATGAATACACATAACAATATCATCAACTATATGAACACACATAACAATATCATCAACTATATGAATACACATAACAATATCATCAACTATATGAATACACATAACAATATCATCAACTATATGAATACACATAACAATATCATCAACTATATGAATACACATAACAATATCATCAACTATATGAATACACATAACAATATCATCAACTATATGAATACACACAACAATATCATCAACTATATGAATACACACAACAATCGTTCTCTTACCTTTTATCTCTCAATAGAAACACAGTCTGGATGATCATCAGGTCGTCAAAAGTGAGTTTCATTTGCTCTGCTCATTTACATATCAGGTTCTGCCTGTTCTCTCTCCCTCCCCTCTCTCTTAACAGCTCTTACAATGTGCCTTGGCATACATTCTACAACTGTCTGGAACTCTATTCTTCTGTCTCTCTCCATCACTTTCTCTGTGTCGTCTCTTGCTGTCTCTGTGTCTTGTCTGGTGTCTCCATCATATCCTATTCTGTTGCTGTCTCTGTGTCTTGTCTGGTGTCTCTCTCCATCATATCCTATTCTGTTGCTGTCTCTGTGTCTTGTCTGGTGTCTCTCTCCATCACATCCTATTATTCTGTTGCTGTCTCTGTGTCTTGTTTGGTGTCTCTCTCCATCATATCATATTCTGTTGCTGTCTCTGTGTCTTGTCTGGTGTCTCTCTCTATCATATCCTATTCTTCTGTTGCTGTCTCTGTGTCTTGTCTGGTGTCTCTCTCCATCACATCCTATTATTCTGTTGCTGTCTCTGTGTCTTGTCTGGTGTCTCTCTCCATCATATCCTATTCTTCTGTTGAGGGTTCTCTGTGTCTTGTCTGACAACTCTCTCTATCACCAGAATATGTTGAGGGTTAGGCATACTAAAATACAACATTCACAACATAACAACACAACTACCTAACACCATTAAATACAGTTGAGGGTTACTACAATACAACATGACAACACAACTACATAACACCATTAAATACAGTTGAGGGTTACTACAATACAACATGACAACACAACTACATAACACCATTAAATACAGTTGAGGGTTACTACAATACAACATGACAACAACTACATAACACCATTAAATACAGTTGGAATGTAGTTAGAACTCAAACTGTTTCCATCAAACAGAAAAACAACAATACATCTGGATAAACACATTTAGATTTCTAGATGCTGCACTTTGCTGTTTCATTACCCAGACAGCTGTTTAAGGTCAGACCAAGGCAGAGTGTAGTATCAGTACTTAGGGGTCATAGGTCAGACCAAAGCAGAGTGTAGTATCAGTACTTAGGGCTCCGGGCAGCCGAGCGGAAATGGGCTCAGGGCGCAAAGGCACACCCAAACCCCATGGCATCAGTGACTGGTGACACATGTGGCTTGAAGACTGAAGAAGCCAGTGAGAGAATCTACAGT
Source organism: Oncorhynchus keta (assembly GCF_023373465.1). Taxonomy (NCBI): domain Eukaryota; kingdom Metazoa; phylum Chordata; class Actinopteri; order Salmoniformes; family Salmonidae; genus Oncorhynchus; species Oncorhynchus keta. The sequence continues at coordinate 14,313 of NW_026290530.1, forward strand.
CTTAACTTTTGTCTTTCTTTAAAAAAAAATGTTGGCTCCGGGCAGCCGAGCGGAAATGGAGGAAAACTCGCCTCCCTGCGGACCTGGCATCCTTTCACTCCCTCCTCTCTACATTTTCCTCCTCTGTCTCTGCTGCTAAAGCCACTTTCTACCACTCTAAATTCCAAGCATCTGCCTCTAACCCTAGGAAGCTCTTTGCCACCTTCTCCTCCCTCCTGAATCCCCTCCCCTCCCCCCTCCTCCCTCTCTGCAGATGACTTCGTCAACCATTTTGAAAAGAAGGTTGACGACATCCGATCCTCGTTTGCTAAGTCAAACGACACCGCTGGTTCTGCTCACACTGCCCTACCCTGTGCTCTGACCTCTTTCTCCCCCTCTCTCCAGATGAAATCTTGCGTCTTGTGACGGCCGGCCGCCCAACAACCTGCCCGCTTGACCCTATCCCCTCCTCTCTTCTCCAGACCATTTCCGGAGACCTTTCTCACCTCACCTCGCTCATCAACTCATCCCTGACCGCTGGCTACGTCCCTTCCGTCTTCAAGAGAGCGAGAGTTGCACCCCTTCTGAAAAAACCTACACTCGATCCCTCCGATGTCAACAACTACAGACCAGTATCCCTTCTTTCTTTTCTCTCCAAAACTCTTGAACGTGCCGTCCTTGGCCAGCTCTCCCGCTATCTCTCTCTGAATGACCTTCTTGATCCAAATCAGTCAGGTTTCAAGACTAGTCATTCAACTGAGACTGCTCTTCTCTGTATCACGGAGGCGCTCCGCACTGCTAAAGCTAACTCTCTCTCCTCTGCTCTCATCCTTCTAGACCTATCGGCTGCCTTCGATACTGTGAACCATCAGATCCTCCTCTCCACCATCTCCGAGTTGGGCATCTCCGGCGCGGCCCACGCTTGGATTGCGTCCTACCTGACAGGTCGCTCCTACCAGGTGGCGTGGCGAGAATCCTCACCACGCGCTCTCACCACTGGTGTCCCCAGGGCTCTGTTCTAGGCCCTCTCCTATTCTCGCTATACACCAAGTCACTTGGCTCTGTCATAACCTCACATGGTCTCTCCTATCATTGCTATGCAGACGACACACAATTAATCTTCTCCTTTCCCCCTTCTGATGACCAGGTGGCGAATCGCATCTCTGCATGTCTGGCAGACATATCAGTGTGGATGACGGATCACCACCTCAAGCTGAACCTCGGCAAGACGGAGCTGCTCTTCCTCCCGGGAAGGACTGCCCGTTCCATGATCTCGCCATCACGGTTGACAACTCCATTGTGTCCTCCTCCCAGAGCGCTAAGAACCTTGGCGTGATCCTGGACAACACCCTGTCGTTCTCAACTAACATCAAGGCGGTGGCCCGTTCCTGTAGGTTCATGCTCTACAACATCCGCAGAGTACGACCCTGCCTCACACAGGAAGCGGCGCAGGTCCTAATCCAGGCACTTGTCATCTCCCGTCTGGATTACTGCAACTCGCTGTTGGCTGGGCTCCCTGCCTGTGCCATTAAACCCCTACAACTCATCCAGAACGCCGCAGCCCGTCTGGTGTTCAACCTTCCCAAGTTCTCTCACGTCACCCCGCTCCTCCGCTCTCTCCACTGGCTTCCAGTTGAAGCTCGCATCCGCTACAAGACCATGGTGCTTGCCTACGGAGCTGTGAGGGGAACGGCACCTCAGTACCTCCAGGCTCTGATCAGGCCCTACACCCAAACAAGGGCACTGCGTTCATCCACCTCTGGCCTGCTTGCCTCCCTACCACTGAGGAAGTACAGTTCCCGCTCAGCCCAGTCAAAACTGTTCGCTGCTCTGGCCCCCCAATGGTGGAACAAACTCCCTCACGACGCCAGGACAGCGGAGTCAATCACCACCTTCCGGAGACACCTGAAACCCCACCTCTTTAAGGAATACCTAGGATAGGATAAAGTAATCCTTCTCACCCCCCTTAAAATATTTAGATGCACTATTGTAAAGTGGCTGTTCCACTGGATGTCATAAGGTGAATGCACCAATTTGTAAGTCGCTCTGGATAAGAGCGTCTGCTAAATGACTTAAATGTAAATGTAAAATGTAATACCAAGGCAGAGTGTAGTATCAATACTTAGGGGTCATAGGTCATACCAAGGCAGAGTGTAGTATCAGTACTTAGGGGTCATAGGTCATACCAAGGCAGAGTGCAGTATCAGTACTTAGGGGGGTCATAGGTCATAGGGGTCAAGGCAGAGTGTAGTATCAGTACTTAGGTGTCATAGGTCAGACCAAGGCAGAGTGTAGTATCAGTACTTAGGGGTCATAGGTCAGACCAAGGCAGAGTGTAGTATCAGTACTTAGGGGTCATAGGTCATACCAAGGCAGAGCGTAGTATCAGTACTTAGGGGTCATAGGTCAGATCAGTGGTCACGGTTAATATGCATGGACTAGGAAACAAACTTTAAAGCCATTTTTCTCAGATTCACTGTTTGTGTAGATGCTCTTTGTCTCTGTAGGACAGTAGTTCAGGTGGCTGTTTGTCTTTGTAGGACAGTAGTTCAGGTGGCTGTTTGTCTTTGTAGGACAGTAGTTCAGGTGGCTGTTTGTGTAGATGCTGTTTGTCTTTGTAGGACAGTAGATCAGGTGGCTGTTTGTCTCTGTAGGACAGTAGTTCAGGTGGCTGCCCTTGCACTTAGTCTGCCTGTTGTCATGGTTACACCTTCCTGAAAACAATGACTCCATTCTTTGCTGAAACCTGTTCTGCCAGTTCATGTCCTTAAAGACTAGAATGTTCCAATGTGGTTCGCCAAAGAGATGACAAGATAGTTCACACATGCATCTTTCAGGGTAACTGTCAAACAGACATGTCACATTTCTGGTTGGTCCATAACTAGTTTCCTGCTTGTAGCAGGCCGTGTTAACAGGAATCCTCTTCTCTAACTAGAAGTCATTTTCTTTATGTTGGTTAGCTTTTAAAGTGTTTGATTGTCACAGACATCAGATTGGTTCAGTGAAATGTGTTGTTTTACAGGGTCAGTCATAGTAGTATGATAGGTGTTGTTTTACAGGGTCAGTCATAGTAGTATGATAGGTGTTGTTTTACAGGGTCAGTCATAGTAGTATGATAGGTGTTGTTTTACAGGGTCAGTCATAGTAGTATGATAGGTGTTGTTGTACAGGGTCAGTCATAGTAGTATGATAGGTGTTGTTTTACAGGGTCAGTCATAGTAGTATGATAGGTGTTGTTGTACAGGGTCATAGTAGTATGATAGGTGTTGTTGTACAGGGTCAGCCATAGTAGTATGATAGGTGTTGTTGTACAGGGTCATAGTAGTATGATAGGTGTTGTTGTACAGGGTCATAGTAGTATGATAGGTGTTGTTTTACAGGGTCAGTCATAGTAGTATGATAGGTGTTGTTGTACAGGGTCAGTCATAGTAGTATGATAGGTGTTGTTTTACAGGGTCAGTCATAGTAGTATGATAGGTGTTGTTGTACAGGGTCAGTCAACCACTAGTCTATCTGACCATACCAGTTACTGACCCACCACTCTAACCACTAGTCTATCTGACCATACCAGTTACTGACCCACCACTCTAACCACTAGGTTACCTGACCATACCAGTTACTGACTCACCACTCTAACCACTAGTCTATCTGACCATACCAGTTACTGCCCCACCACTCTAACCACTAGTCTATCTGACCATACCAGTTACAGACCATGTGGACACCTCCTAGTGGTCTGGTTGTTAGGAGTGTTTATCAGACCATGTGGACACCTCCTAGTGGTCTGGTTGTTAGGAGTGTTTATCAGACCATGTGGACACCTCCTAGTGGTGGGGTTGTTAGGAGTGTTTATCAGACCATGTGGACACCTCCTAGTGGTCTGGTTGTTAGGAGTGTTTATCAGACCATGTGGACACCTCCTAGTGGTGGGGTTGTTAGGAGTGTTTATCAGACCATGTGGACACCTCCTAGTGGTCTGGTTGTTAGGAGTGTTTATCAGACCATGTGGACACCTCCTAGTGGTGGGGTTGTTAGGAGTGTTTATCAGACCATGTGGACACCTCCTAGTGGTGGGGTTGTAGGAGTGTTTATCAGACCATGTGGACACCTCCTAGTGGTCTGGTTGTTAGGAGTGTTTATCAGACCATGTGGACACCTCCTAGTGGTCTGGTTGTTAGGAGTGTTTATCAGACCATGTGGACACCTCCTAGTGGTGGGGTTGTAGGAGTGTTTATCAGACCATGTGGACACCTCCTAGTGGTGGGGTTGTTAGGAGTGTTTATCAGACCATGTGGACACCTCCTAGTGGTCTGGTTGTTAGGAGTGTTTATCAGACCATGTGGACACCTCCTAGTAGTGGGGTTGTTAGGAGTGTTTATCAGACCATGTGGACACCTCCTAGTGGTGGGGTTGTTAGGAGTGTTTATCAGACCATGTGGACACCTCCTAGTGGTGGGGTTGTAGGAGTGTTTATCAGACCATGTGGACACCTCCTAGTGGTGGGGTTGTAGGAGTGTTTATCAGACCATGTGGACACCTCCTAGTGGTGGGGTTGTTAGGAGTGTTTATCAGACCATGTGGACACCTCCTAGTGGTGGGGTTGTTAGGAGTGTTTATCAGACCATGTGGACACCTCCTAGTGGTCTGGTTGTTAGGAGTGTTTATCAGACCATGTGGACACCTCCTAGTGGTGGGGTTGTTAGGAGTGTTTATCAGACCATGTGGACACCTCCTAGTGGTCTGGTTGTTAGGAGTGTTTATCAGACCATGTGGACACCTCCTAGTGGTGGGGTTGTTAGGAGTGTTTATCAGACCATGTGGACACCTCCTAGTGGTCTGGTTGTTAGGAGTGTTTATCAGACCATGTGGACACCTCCTAGTGGTCTGGTTGTTAGGAGTGTTTATCAGACCATGAGGACACCTCCTAGTGGTGGGGTTGTTAGGAGTGTTTATCAGACCATGTGGACACCTCCTAGTGGTGGGGTTGTTAGGAGTGTTTATCAGACCATGTGGACACCTCCTAGTGGTGGGGTTGTTAGGAGTGTTTATCAGACCATGTGGACACCTCCTAGTGGTGGGGTTGTTAGGAGTGTTTATCAGACCATGTGGACACCTCCTAGTGGTCTGGTTGTTAGGAGTGTTTATCAGACCATGTGGACACCTCCTAGTGGTGGGGTTGTTAGGAGTGTTTATCAGACCATGTGGACACCTCCTAGTGGTGGGGTTGTAGGAGTGTTTATCAGACCATGTGGACACCTCCTAGTGGTCTGGTTGTTAGGAGTGTTTATCAGACCATGTGGACACCTCCTAGTGGTGGGGTTGTTAGGAGTGTTTATCAGACCATGTGGACACCTCCTAGTGGTCTGGTTGTTAGGAGTGTTTATCAGACCATGTGGACACCTCCTAGTGGTCTGGTTGTTAGGAGTGTTTATCAGACCATGTGGACACCTCCTAGTGGTGGGGTTGTTAGGAGTGTTTATCAGACCATGTGGACACCTCCTAGTGGTGGGGTTGTTAGGAGTGTTTATCAGACCATGTGGACACCTCCTAGTGGTCTGGTTGTTAGGAGTGTTTATCAGACCATGTGGACACCTCCTAGTGGTGGGGTTGTTAGGAGTGTTTATCAGACCATGTGGACACCTCCTAGTGGTGGGGTTGTTAGGAGTGTTTATCAGACCATGTGGACACCTCCTAGTGGTCTGGTTGTTAGGAGTGTTTATCAGACCATGTGGACACCTCCTAGTGGTGGGGTTGTTAGGAGTGTTAATCAGACCATGTGGACACCTCCTAGTGGTCTGGTTGTTAATAGAACTACCCCTCCTGGATCCGGGAGAATTGTCATCAACTTACACTAATTAGCAAAACGCAACGGACAAAAAATCTTACTAGAAAATATTCATATTCATGAAATCACAAGTGAAATATATTGAAACACAACTTAGCCTTTTGTTAATCACCCTGTCATCTCAGATTTTGAAATTATGCTTTCCAAATGAAATACCTTTTTAAATATATTAATGAGCATGCTAAGAATACTGTTGTAGGGATATTATCGGTGTTTTAGTTACAAAGTAACACAAAATTGAAGTCACCAAAACGGGAGAAGATATAATGAGGGATGAAATTCCAAATTGAAGTTGGATTCTTTAAGAAATGTTTTTCCCAATTTATTTTTAAAGTATTTTTAGTATTATTTATAGTAAAATCAACTAAATGTTCAGAACGACAGATGTCCTTATATAATGTGTACGATTTTCCCAGATGAAGTTGAAAAGCATCTGGTCAACCTCTTTCCCTATTTTGTCAGCTACATCAGCCCATTCATTCACTGTCAGCTACATCAGCCCATTCATTCACTGTCAGCTACATCAGTCCATTCATTCACTGTCAGCTACATCAGCCCATTCATTCACTGTCAGCTACATCAGCCCATTCATTCACTGTCAGCTACATCAGCCCATTCATTCACTGTCAGCTACATCAGCCCATTCATTAACTGTCAGCTACATCAGCCCATTCATTCACTGTCAGCTACATCAGCCCATTCATTCACTGTCAGCTACATCAGCCCATTCATTCACTGTCAGCTACATCAGCCCATTCATTCACTGTCAGCTACATCAGCCCATTCATTCACTGTCAGCTACATCAGCCCATTCATTCACTGTCAGCTACATCAGCCCATTCATTCACTGTCAGCTACATCAGCCCATTCATTCACTGTCAGCTACATCAGCCCATTCATTCACTGTCAGCTACATCAGCCCATTCATTCACTGTCAGCTACATCAGCCCATTCATTCACTGTCAGCTACATCAGCCCATTCATTCACTGTCAGCTACATCAGCCCATTCATTCACTGTCAGCTACATCAGCCCATTCATTCACTGTCAGCTACATCAGCCCATTCATTCACTGTCAGCTACATCAGCCCATTCATTCACTGTCAGCTACATCAGCCCATTCATTCACTGTCAGTTACATCAGCCCATTCATTCCCTGCCAGCTACATCAGCCCATTCATTCACTGTCAGCTACATCAGCCCATTCATTCACTGTCAGCTACATCAGACCATTCATTCACTGTCAGCTACATCAGCCCATTCATTCACTGTCAGCTACATCAGCCCATTCATTCACTGTCAGCTACATCAGCCCATTCATTCACTGTCAGCTACATCAGCCCATTCATTCACTGTCAGCTACATCAGCCCATTCATTCACTGTCAGCTACATCAGCCCATTCATTCACTGTCAGCTACATCAGCCCATTCATTCACTATCAGCTACATCAGCCCATTCATTCACTGTCAGCTACATCAGCCCATTCATTCACTGTCAGCTACATCAGCCCATTCATTCACTGTCAGCTACATCAGCCCATTCATTCACTGTCAGCTACATCAGCCCATTCATTCACTGTCAGCTACATCAGCCCATTCATTCACTGTCAGCTACATCAGCCCATTCATTCACTGTCAGCTACATCAGCCCATTCATTCACTGTCAGCTACATCAGCCCATTCATTCACTGTCAGCTACATCAGCCCATTCATTCACTGTCAGCTACATCAGCCCATTCATTCACTGTCAGCTACATCAGCCCATTCATTCACTGTCAGCTACATCAGTCCATTCATTCACTGTCAGCTACATCAGACCATTCATTCACTGTCAGCTACATCAGCCCATTCATTCACTGTCAGCTACATCAGCCCATTCATTCACTGTCAGCTACATTAGACAAATTAGCGCCTTGGAACCCAAGAGCATAGTCAGTGCTCTAACTCCCCCTTGTGGTGGTGTGGAGCAATGCAATAAGCAGTCATGCAGGGTAATGTACTAAACCACAAATTACCTCTAAATCCTGCAGCATAATCTCAAAACTTAATTCAGGAACTAAGTAGATCTGTAAGTAGATCTGTAAGTAGATCTGTAAGTAGATCTGTAAGTAGATCTGGAAGTAGATCTGGAAAGAACTTCATCTTTAGAAAGCAACACTCAACCTTTCCAGGATAAATCCCTCTGTAACCATTGGTTCAACTTCTTTTCATTTATTTCTTCAATAATAAGTACACCGATTGAATGAGCATATTTTCTGTTGATCCTTAGATATGGTAATCCCAAGGTATGTTACATTTTCCTTAAGTGGAATATTGCAGATAGAGGGACTCACACAGTCTGTAACATATGTCTATCACACAGTCTGTAACACATGTCTATCACACAGTCTGTAACATATGTCTATCACACAGTCTGTAACATATGTCTATCACACAGTCTGTAACATATGTCTATCACACAGTCTGTAACACATGTCTATCACACAGTCTGTAACATATGTCTATCCCACAGTCTGTAACATATGTCTATCACACAGTCTGTAACATATGTCTATCACACAGTCTGTAACATATGTCTATCACACAGTCTGTAACATATGTCTATCACACAGTCTGTAACATATGTCTATCACACAGTCTGTAACATATGTCTATCACACAGTCTGTAACATATGTCTATCACACAGTCTGTAACATATGTCTATCACACAGTCTGTAACATATGTCTATCACACAGTCTGTAACATATGTCTATCACACAGTCTGTAACATATGTCTATCACACAGTCTGTAACATATGTCTATCACACAGTCTGTAACATATGTCTATCACACAGTCTGTAACATATGTCTATCACACAGTCTGTAACATATGTCCACAGTAACATATGTCTATCACACAGTCTGTAACATATGTCTATCACACAGTCTGTAACATATGTCTATCACACAGTCTGTAACATACATATGTAACATATGTCTATCCCACAGTCTGTAACATATGTCTATCACACAGTCTGTAACTGTCTATCACACAGTCTGTAACATATGTCTATCACACAGTCTGTAACATATGTCTATCACACAGTCTGTAACATATGTCTATCACACAGTCTGTCTATCACACAGTCATATGTCTATCACACAGTCTGTAACATATGTCTATCACACAGTCTGTAACATATGTCTATCACACAGTCTGTAACATATGTCTATCACACAGTCTGTAACATATGTCTATCACACAGTCTGTAACATATGTCTATCACACAGTCTGTAACATATGTCTATCACACAGTCTGTAACATATGTCTATCACACAGTCTGTAACATATGTCTATCACACAGTCTGTAACATATGTCTATCACACAGTCTGTAACATATGTCTATCACACAGTCTGTAACATATGTCTATCACACAGTCTGTAACATATGTCTATCACACAGTCTGTAACATATGTCTATACACAGTCTGTAACATATGTCTATCACACAGTCTGTAACATATGTCTATCACACAGTCTGTAACATATGTCTATCACACAGTCTGTAACATATGTCTATCACACAGTCTGTAACATATGTCTATCACACAGTCTGTAACATATGTCTATCACACAGTCTGTAACATATGTCTATCACACAGTCTGTAACATATGTCTATCACACAGTCTGTAACATATGTCTATCACACAGTCTGTAACATATGTCTATGTCTAACATATGTCTATCACACAGTCTGTAACATATGTCTATCACACAGTCTGTAACATATGTCTATCACACAGTCTGTAACATATGTCTATCACACAGTCTGTAACATATGTCTATCACACAGTCTGTAACATATGTCTATCACACAGTCTGTAACATATGTCTATCACACAGTCTGTAACATATGTCTATCACACAGTCTGTAACATATGTCTATCACACAGTCTGTAACATATGTCTATCACACAGTCTGTAACATATGTCTATCACACAGTCTGTAACATATGTCTATCACACAGTCTGTAACATATGTCTATCACACAGTCTGTAACATATGTCTATCACACAGTCTGTAACATATGTCTATCACACAGTCTGTAACATATGTCTATCACACAGTCTGTAACATATGTCTATCACACAGTCTGTAACATATGTCTATCACACAGTCTGTAACATATGTCTATCACACAGTCTGTAACATATGTCTATCACACAGTCTGTAACATATCACACAGTCTGTAACATATCACACAGTCTGTAACATATGTCTATCACACAGTCTGTAACATATGTCTATCACACAGTCTGTAACATATGTCTCACACATAACATATGTCACACAGTCTGTAACATATGTCTATCACACAGTCTGTAACATATGTCTATCACACAGTCTGTAACATATCACACAGTCTGTAACATATGTCTATCACACAGTCTGTAACATATGTCAATCACACAGTCTGTAACATATGTCTATCACACAGTCTGTAACATATGTCTATCACACAGTCTGTAACATATGTCTATCACACAGTCTGTAACATATGTCTATCACACAGTCTGTAACATATGTCTATCACACAGTCTGTAACATATGTCTATTACACAGTCTGTAACATATGTCTATCACACAGTCTGTAACATATGTCTATCACACAGTCTGTAACATATGTCTATTACACAGTCTGTAACATATGTCTATCACACAGTCTGTAACTATCACACATGTAACATATGTCACACAGTCTGTAACATATGTCTATCCCACAGTCTGTAACATATGTCTATCACACAGTCTGTAACATATGTCTATCACACAGTCTGTAACATATGTCTATCCCTGGCTGCTGGTGCTGGGTGGAATGACAGGGCCCTGATGGACCATTACCGTTGAGCTAGCTTGTCGGGACACAACTCTCTCCCTTGACGAACTGATAGACATGTCGATTCGACTGGACAACCTGCTAGCTGCCTGCGGGCATTCAGAAGGGGTCCTGTCAATTCCACCTTCCAGCCCTCCCGCTCCCACTCCGATGGAGTTGGGAGGAGCTGCATCTAGGTAGACCAGAGGAGGAGGCTCCTCCTGCGCCTATTGTGGACGGAGAGGACACACTTCGGACTGGTGCTGGAGGAGTTCCTCTGGGAGTCGACCTGGCCGGCGGAACACTTCTCGGCCACCCCAGGTGAGTAGGCACCAAACTCAACCAGAGCTCCCTGTTGGTCACATGTTTTTGTTTACGATTCCGCTGGACATGGTAACGCAGGGGGATCATAGGGAGCAGACCAGTTTCTACCTTATAGATTCACCTGGGTTTCCAGTGGTGTTGGGGGTTCCCTGGCTGGCTATTCACAATCCCCTAATTTCCTGGAAACAGGGGGCTCTTCATGGGTGGTCAGACGAGTGTTCAGGTAGGTGTACATGTTTCCATCGGTGCCACGACGGTGGAGAGTCCAGACCCGGTTTCCACCGTGCGCATTCCCCCAGAATATGCCGATTTGGCTATCGCTTTTAGTAAGAAGAGGGCGACCAAATTACCACCCCATGGAAACATATGTCACGGAAGCTCTGGGACAGGGGTACATTCGGCCCTCCATGTCACCCGTCTCCTCGAGTTTCTTTTTTGCGAGGAAAAAGGAGGGAGGAATGCGTCCGTGCATTGATTATCGAGGTCTCAATTGATCACAGTGGGTTTTAGTTATCCGCTACCTCTCATCGCTACGGTGGTGGAATCATTCCACGGAGCGCGTTTCTTCACAAAACTGGACCTCAGGAGCACGTATAATCTGGTGCGTATTAGGGGAGGAGACGAGTGGAAAACAGCGTTTAGTACCACATCAGGCCACTATGAGTACCTCGTCATGCCGTATGGTTTGAAGAATGCTCCAGCAGTCGATGAGAATCTCAGGGACTTGCACGGGCAGGTTGTGGTCTATATTGATGACATCTTGATTTATTCTTTCACACGCGCCGCGCATGTCTCCCTGGAGCGCAAGGTCCTTGGGCGACTGCTGGAGCATGACCTATACGTCAAGGCTGAGAAATGTGTGTTCTCCAAACAAGCTGTTTCCTTCCTGGGTTATCGCATTTACAGCTCGAGGGTGGTGATGGAGTGTCACCGTGTTAACGCCGTGCGTAATTGGCCGACTTCGACCACGGTAAAGGAGGTGCAGCGGCCTATTTCTCAGCCCCAGAAATGAGAATATGCATATAATTGTCTGATTAGGATAGAAAACACTCTAACGTTTCCAAAACTGTAAAAATATTGTCTGTGAGTATAACATAACTGATATTGCAGGCGAATGGGTGGATAGCTGGAAGCTCGCATCCGCTACAAGACCATGGTGCTTGCCTACGGAGCTGTGAGGGGAACGGCACCTCAGTACCTCCAGGCTCTGATCAGGCCCTACACCCAAACAAGGGCACTGCGTTCATCCACCTCTGGCCTGCTCGCCTCCCTACCACTGAGGAAGTACAGTTCCCGCTCAGCCCAGTCAAAACTGTTCGCTGCTCTGGCCCCCCAATGGTGGAACAAACTCCCTCACGACGCCAGGACAGCGGAGTCAATCACCACCTTCCGGAGACACCTGAAACCCCACCTCTTTAAGGAATACCTAGGATAGGATAAGTAATCCTTCTAACCCCCCCCCCCCTTTAAGATTTAGATGCACTATTGTAAAGTGACTATTCTACTGGATGTCATAAGGTGAATGCACCAATTTGTAAGTCGCTCTGGATAAGAGCGTCTGCTAAATGACTTAAATGTAATGTAAATGTAAATGTTCCCAGAGTTTTGCTTGCGCAACAGAGTGGGGCAGCCAATGTCTCTCCCTCTCCTATTGAAAAAGCTACAGTCCCAGTTGATATATTATCAATTATATATTTTAAAAACAACCTGAGGATTGATTATAAAAAACGTTTGACATGTTTCTGTGAACATTACGGATACTATTTAGAATTTTTGTCTGCGATGTCGTGACCGCGTGAGCCTGTGGATTTCTGAACATAACGCACCAAACAAATGGAGATATTTTGGATATAAAAATAATCTTTATGGAACAAAAGGAACATTTATTGTGTAACTGGGGGTCTCGTGAGTGCAAACATCTGAAGATCATCAAAGGTAAGCCATTTAAGTTATTACTTTTCTGACTTGCGTGTTCAATCTACTTGGCTGCTAGCTGTTTGTAATATTTTGTCTACTTAGAGAGCTGTTCTTCCATAAACGCTTGTTATGCTTTCGCCGAAAAGCTGTACTGAAATCTGACAACAAGCTAAGCTGTGTTTTACTATATTGCACTTGTGATTTCATGAACATTAAATCTTTTTAGTAATTTCATTTGAATTTGGCGCTCTGCAATTCAGCAGGTGTTGATGAATGATCCCGCTAACGGGATGGGTGCGTTAAGAAGTTAACAATAGTTTGACCAGAGGGTTACTACCATTAAGCTGCAGACGGGCTGTCCTCAGTGCCAAAAAAGGGTAACCCTATGGAAGTTAAGAAGTGGAGGCCGGTGGCCTTAATGTGCACTGATTATCAGATCCTGCCCAAGGCTTTGTCTATCAGGCTGAGGGATGTGATGGGGCAAATCATACAAACCAGTCCTACTGTGTTCCCGGCAGGCATATAGGGACATAACATTTCACATCATACAGACCAGTCCTACTGTGTTCCCGGCAGGCAGATAGGGACATAACATTTCACATCATACAGACCAGTCCTACTGTGTTCCCGGCAGGCAGATAGGGACATAACATTTCACATCATACAGACCAGTCCTACTGTGTTCCCGGCAGGCAGATAGGGACATAACATTACACATCATACAGACCAGTCCTACTGTGTTCCCGGCAGGCAGATAGGGACATAACATTTCACATCATACAGACCAGTCCTACTGTGTTCCTGGCAGGCAGATAGGGACATAACATTTCACATCATACAGACCAGTCCTACTGTGTTTCCAGCAGGCAGATAGGGACATAACATTACACATCATACAGACCAGTCCTACTGTGTTCCCAGCAGGCAGATAGGGACATAACATTACACATCATACAGACCAGTCCTACTGTGTTCCCGGCAGGCAGATAGGGACATAACATTACACATCATACAGACCAGTCCTACTGTGTTCCCGGCAGGCAGATAGGGACATAACATTTCACATCATACAGACCAGTCCTACTGTGTTCCCGGCAGGCAGATAGGGACATAACATTTCACATCATACGGACCAGTCCTACTGTGTTCCCGGCAGGCAGATAGGGACATAACATTACACATCATACAGACCAGTCCTACTGTGTTCCCGGCAGGCAGATAGGGACATAACATTACACATCATACAGACCAGTCCTACTGTGTTTCCAGCAGGCAGATAGGGGCATAACATTTCACATCATACAGACCAGTCCTACTGTGTTCCTGGCAGGCAGATAGGGACATAACATTTCACATCATACAGACCAGTCCTACTGTGTTCCCGGCAGGCAGATAGGGACATAACATTTCACATCATACAGACCAGTCCTACTGTGTTTCCAGCAGGCAGATAGGGACATAACATTTCACATCATACAGACCAGTCCTACTGTGTTTCCAGCAGGCAGATAGGGACATAACATTACACATCATACAGACCAGTCCTACTGTGTTCCTGGCAGGCAGATAGGGGCATAACATTACACATCATACAGACCAGTCCTACTGTGTTCCCGGCAGGCAGATAGGGACATAACATTTCACATCATACAGACCAGTCCTACTGTGTTCCTGGCAGGCAGATAGGGACATAACATTTCACATCATACAGACCAGTCCTACTGTGTTCCCGGCAGGCAGATAGGGACATAACATTTCACATCATACAGACCAGTCCTACTGTGTTCCCAGCAGGCAGATAGGGACATAACATTTCACATCATACGGACCAGTCCTACTGTGTTCCCGGCAGGCAGATAGGAGATAATATTTCCCTCATTCAGGATGCTCTGGACGTCTCGAGGGCTGTTGGGTTGGATGCTGGTCTAATTTCAATTGATCAGGAAAAGACGTTTGACCGAGTTGAACATCAATACCTCTGGGGCCACTTTGGAGGCTTTTGGTTTCAGCTCTGGTTTTATTGTCATAATCAGGGTGACATTGAAAGTGTATTGAAAGTTAACGGTGGCTTGAGTGCTCCTTTTAAAGTCTGTCGAGGAACGAGACAGGGGTGTTCTTTGTCAGGAATGTTAAATGCCATCGCTATAGAGCCACTACTAAATAGCATTAGAAGTCCCATTGAAGGGGTGTACCTTTCAGAGGATATTCCTCCTATTGGTCTCTCAGCATGGGGTGAACCTTTCAGAGGATATACCTCCTATTGGTCTCTCAGCATGGGGTGAACCTTTCGGAGGATATTCCTCCTACTGGTCTCTCAGCATGGGGTGAACCTTTCAAAGGATATTCCTCCTACTGGTCTCTCAGCATGGGGTGAACCTTTCAGAGGATATTCCTCCTACTGGTCTCTCAGCATGGGGTGAACCTTTCAGAGGATATTCCTCCTACTGGTCTCTCGGCATGATGATGGAGTTACTACGGTGAAACATCAAGTGGAGGTGAATAGTTTGAGTCTCATAGTTGATCGGTTTAAGGGAATATCCTGCAAAGGTAAATCTGGAAAAAAGTTGTGCTTTACAGATTAGGAAATGGTCTGGAGGGTTCATGGCTTTGCCAGGGGGGTTGGAATGGTGTAAGAGTATCTTGGAGTGTTCCTAGGGGATGAGGGTTCATGGCTTCGCCAGGGGGGTCGGAATGGTGTAAGGGAATACCCCCCTGTATTGGACAAAAATGAATGGGAAGTCATTGGCATCGGACAAACCATATACACATTGTCCAATACCACCCAATTTGGCGTTGATTCATCCAAAGTGTATTGCAAATGCCATATGGCAATTGCCAGTTGTAACACTTCAAAAATCCAACAGGTGGCGAATCCGCTCCACCTTGGTTTTTCATATTGGAAATGTAACCCAAGTCAACACCCAAAAGCCAAATTTTGAAAAAATTATTTTTTGGTCAAAAACTTATCACCCCTTAAAAAAGGGTTAAAAAATGATTCGCCACCTGTTGGATTTTTGAAGTCAACATCCAAAAGCCAAATTTTGAAAAAAATATTTTTTGGTCAAAAACTTATCACCCCTTTTCCTAAAGTAGTTATATTTACTTCGGAACTGGACCCCCTCAACTGAAGCTAGCCTGCTAACTACCAGCTATGCTAGCGGTTTTCAGCTAACCGGTAATCAACTAACCTTTAGCTCGGAAAGCTCTCGCCAGTTCGAACAACGCGACGCTAACCAGAGCATAACGGACCTATTTAATTAAAACATTTTTTTTTTTTTTTACCCCGGATTCCCACCACAAACGGAACATTCTTCAGTTGGATCTTCGCAACTAGCAATCGAGCTAAACAGCAACCCTGGTTGTTTACTCCTGGCTAGCGTTTCCACCCACGTAGCTTGAAGCTAGCCCGGCCAGAGCTCCTAGCATACTCCTGGGCAACAATACCTTGATTACGACCGGTGTATCGATATCACTGCATGAAGAGGAATAAACAGACTCACCCCATCGCGACGTCCTCCAAAGGCTAACTCTCTAGCCCTCGCTATCTCCTTGCTTTCTAGTTCGGCATGCTAACTGCTAGCTTGTTTAGCCCAGGTCCGCCCAGGTCCGCTAAGCTACTACCTTGTTTACCCCGGCCTGCTAATCTGTTAGCTTGTTAGCACAGGCCTGCTAACCGTCTGCAGCGCCGCGTCCCAAAAACGCAGTGGCCCATATGTACTCTATCTCTTCCCGATTTTTTTAAAATTTGTTTATACCTTCCGGAAACCTGCCTCACCCAATGTGATACGGAATCGCTATTATCTTTATTTTTAGAACACACTCAAGAACCTCCAGAAGCTAACCAGCTAGCTAGCTACAAGCTATTTAGTCATTGTTAGTTTTCTTAACCTGGATAACACTCGCCAGCCCAGCCCCCCTGCCCCATCCACCGCTGCCCCCTGGACTCTGATCACTTGGCTACATAGCTGATGCACGCTGGACTGTCCATTATCACGGTACTCCATTCTGCTTGTTTGTTTTGTTTGTCGGCCGAGTTGCCTAGTCAATGCCATCTCACCTGCTGTTGTTATGCTAGCTGATTAGCTGTTGTCTCACCCACTGTTTTAGCTAGCTTTCCCAATTCAACACCTGTGTTTACTGTATGCCTCGCTGTATGGCTCTCTCAAATGTCAATATGCCTTGTATACTGTTGCTCAGGTTAGTTATCATTGTTTTAGTTCACAATGGAGCCCCTAGTCCCATTCCTCAGACCCCTGATACCTCCTTTGTCCCACCTCCCACATATGCGGTGACCTCACCCATTACAACCAGCATGTCCAGAGATAAAACCTCTCTCATCATCACCCAGTGCCTGGGCTTACCTCCGCCGTACCCGCACCCCACCATACCCCTGTCTGTGCATTATGCCCTGAATATATTCTACCATGCCCAGAAACCTGCTCCTCTTATTCTCTGTCCCCAACGCTCTAGGCGACCAGTTTTGATAGCCCTTAGCCGCACCCTCATACTACTCCTTCTCTGTTCCGCGGGTGATGTGGAGGTAAACCCAGGCCCGGCATGTCCCCAGGCACCCTCATTTGTTGACTTCTGTGATCGAAAAAGCCTTGGTTTCATGCATGTCAACATTAGAAGCCTCCTCCCTAAGTTTGTTTTACTCACTGCTTTAGCACACTCTGCTAACCCTGATGTCCTTGCCGTGTCTGAATCCTGGCTCAGGAAGGCCACCAAAAATTCAGAGATTTCCATACCCAACTATAACATCTTCCGTCAAGATAGAACTGCCAAAGGGGGAGGAGTTGCAGTCTACTGCAGAGATAGCCTGCAAAGTAATGTCATACTTTCCAGGTCCATACCCAAACAGTTCGAACTACTAATTCTGAAAATTACTCTCTCCAGAAATAAGTCTCTCACTGTTGCCGTCTGCTACCGACCCCCCTCAGCTCCCAGCTGTGCCCTGGACACCATTTGTGAATTGATTGCCCCCCATCTAGCTTCTGAGTTTGTTCTGTTAGGTGACCTAAACTGGGATATGCTTAACACCCCGGCAGTCCTACAATCTAAGCTAGATGCCCTCAATCTCACACAAATCATCAAGGAACCCACCAGGTACAACCCTAACTCTGTAAGCAAGGGCACCCTCATAGACGTCATCCTGACCAACTGGCCCTCCAAATACACCTCTGCTGTCTTCAACCAGGATCTCAGCGACCACTGCCTCATTTCCTGTATCCGCTACGGTGCCGCAGTCAAACGACCACCCCTCATCACTCTCAAACGCTCCCTAAAACACTTCTGTGAGCAGGCCTTTCTAATCGACCTGGCCCGGGTATCCTGGAAGGACATTGACCTCATCCCGTCAGTTGAGGATGCCTGGTCATTCTTTAAGAGTAACTTCCTCACCATTTTAGATAAGCATGCTCCGTTCAAAAAATGCAGAACTAAGAACAGATACAGCCCTTGGTTCACTCCAGACCTGACTGCCCTCGACCAGCACAAAAACATCCTGTGGCGGACTGCAATAGCATCGAACAGTCCCCGCGATATGCAACTGCTCAGGGAAGTCAGGAACCAATACACGCAGTCAGTCAGGAAAGCTAAGGCCAGCTTCTTCAGGCAGAAGTTTGCATCCTGTAGCTCCAACTCCAAAAAGTTCTGGGACACTGTGAAGTCCATGGAGAACAAGAGCACCTCCTCCCAGCTGCCCACTGCACTGAGGCTAGGGAACACGGTCACCACCGACAAATCCATGATTATCGAAAACTTCAACAAGCATTTCTCAACGGCTGGCCATGCCTTCCGCCTGGCTACTCCTACCTCGGCCAACAGCTCCGCCCCCCCCCGCAGCTCCTCGCCCAAGCCTCTCCAGGTTCTCCTTTACCCAAATCCAGATAGCAGATGTTCTGAAAGAGCTGCAAAACCTGGACCCGTATAAATCAGCTGGGCTTGACAATCTGGACCCTCTATTTCTGAAACTATCCGCCGCCATTGTCCCTATTACCAGCCTGTTCAACCTCTCTTTCATATCGTCTGAGATCCCCAAGGATTGGAAAGCTGCCGCAGTCATCCCCCTCTTCAAAGGGGGAGACACCCTGGACCCAAACTGTTACAGACCTATATCCATTCTGCCCTGCCTATCTAAGGTCTTCGAAAGCCAAGTCAACAAACAGGTCACTGACCATCTCGAATCCCACCGTACCTTCTCCGCTATGCAATCTGGTTTCCGAGCCGGTCACGGGTGCACCTCAGCCACACTCAAGGTACTAAACGACATCATAACCGCCATCGATAAAAGACAGTACTGTGCAGCCGTCTTCATCGACCTTGCCAAGGCTTTCGACTCTGTCAATCACCATATTCTTATCGGCAGACTCAGTAGCCTCGGTTTTTCGGATGACTGCCTTGCCTGGTTCACCAATTACTTTGCAGACAGAGTTCAGTGTGTCAAATCAGAGGGCATGTTGTCCGGTCCTCTGGCAGTCTCTATGGGGGTGCCACAGGGTTCAATTCTCGGGCCGACTCTTTTCTCTGTGTATATCAATGATGTTGCTCTTGCTGCGGGCGATACCCTGATCCACCTCTACGCAGACGACACCATTCTATACACTTTCAGCCCGTCATTGGACACTGTGCTATCTAACCTCCAATCGAGCTTCAATGCCATACAACACTCCTTCCGTGGCCTCCAACTGCTCTTAAACGCTAGTAAAACCAAATGCATGCTTTTCAACCGATCGCTGCCTGCACCCGCTTGCCCGACTAGCATCACCACACTGGATGGTTCCGACCTTGAATATGTGGACACCTATAAGTACCTAGGTGTCTGGCTAGACTGCAAACTCTCCTTCCAGACCCATATCAAACATCTCCAATTGAAAATCAAGTCAAGTCGGCTTTCTGTTCCGCAACAGAGCCTCCTTCACTCACGCTGCCAAGCTTACCCTAGTAAAACTGACTATCCTACCGATCCTCGACTTCGGCGATGTCATCTACAAAATTGCTTCCAACACTCTTCTCAGCAAACTGGATGCAGTTTATCACAGTGCCATCCGTTTGGTCACTAAAGCACCTTATGCTACCCACCACTGCGACTTGTATGCTCTAGTCGGCTGGCCCTCGCTACATATTCGTCGCCAGATCCACTGGCTCCAGGTCATCTACAAGGCCATGCTAGGCAAAGCTCCGCCTTATCTCAGCTCACTGGTCACGATGGCAACACCCATCCGTAGCACGCGCTCCAGCAGGTGTATCTCATTGATCATCCCTAAAGCCAACACCTCATTCGGCCGCCTTTCGTTCCAGTACTCTGCTGCCTGTGACTGGAACGAATTGCAAAAATCGCTGAAGTTGGAGACTTTTATCTCCCTCACCAACTTCAAACATCAGCTATCTGAGCAGCTAACCGATCGCTGCAGCTGTACATAATCTATTGGTAAATAGCCCAGCCATTTTCACCTACCTCATCCCCACAGTTTTTTATTTATTTACTTTTCTGCTCTTTTGCACACCTATATCTCTACCTGTACATGATCATCTGATAATTTATCACTCCAGTGTTAATCTGCAATATTGTAATTATTCGCCTACCTCCTCATGCCTTTTGCACACATTGTATATAGACTCCCCTTTTTTCTCTACTGTGTTATTGACTTGTTAATTGTTTACTCCATGTGTAACTCTGTGTTGTCTGTTCACACTGCTATGCTTTATCTTGGCCAGGTCGCAGTTGCAAATGAGAACCTGTTCTCAACTAGCCTACCTGGTTAAATAAAGGTGAAATAAAAAAAATAAAAATACAAATGCAGGGAGTATATGTCTCTACGAACAGGTTTCTAAAGTTTCGGAACTCTAGGTCTGATGGTTCTTTTTTAGCTCGAACAAAGCTAACTATTGGAGGCACTGTCTGTCTCTACAAACCCCAATACGTCCCTCCTTACAAGTTGTGTGTCTGTGTGATTTAGTTTTACTTTGAAATTTGACTGATTTACAGTTCATGGGGGTTGCCTAATCACACATATGAAGTTTTGGACAGATCTGACTTTTTTAACCCTTCGAAACAGCTCCTGAGACACCAATTATGGCACTTCCGGTTGGCACAGGAAGCTATAAGTCAACACATATCCTCATTAGGGTATGCTTTTACAGAATCCTGAGTTTTAAGTCTTTATGTTAAGAATTGACTGATTTACACAGGGTTGAATGCACTATGTCTATCAAACTGCAGGCAGGGTATGGATATACACTTTTAGGGTGATTTTAACCACTTCCGGTTGGTCCAGGAAGCTTAGATTCAACACAGGTAGACCTCATACTGGCCTGATGGACTGTTACCAAAGACAGGTTAATACGGCATTCATAACCCATATAGGCTTCAGGTTGAATTTAGAGGTGCAGGCAATGTATTCCTATGGGGAGAGAAGTCAATGCAAACTCTTTGAAGTAAACACCTTTTAACTATTAAGGGTTAATGCCACACGGTCAACGTTAGGCTTGCACGGATCGGGAGGACCTTAGGAACGTACCTGAGGTCGAATTGTGCTTCTCACCCTAACGGTTCTCTCTCTGTCACCCAAAAGCAAATGACGTTGTGGGGCAGGCTTCATTTTGGGCCTACTTTTCTAATGGTCGCTGTGCTTAGACCGAGCGAGCTACGGTCAAGCGGGGCATCTTGTTGAACTCGGCACAGCCTAGGGATTATGGTAATGCCATTGCCTGCTCTCTGTATCTTTAGGCATCGCACTTTGTCACTCCATCCTTGCTGTGTGTGTGTTTCTGTGTGTCTGTGTGTGAGAGAGAGCTTTTATTTGACATCTGTTGGGAGAAATGACTGACTTACAGTTTATGGGGGTTGCTTAATCACACATATGAAGTTTTGAAAAGATCTGACCTTTTTAACCCTTGGAAACTGCCACTGTGACAAGGTACAAATCTGTCGTTCTGCCCCTGAACAGGCAGTTAACCCACTGTTCCCAGGCCGTCATTGAAAATAAGAATTTGTTCTTAACTGACTTGCCTGGTTAAATAAAGGTAAAATTAAAATTAAATTTAAGGCACTTCCGGTTGGCACAGGAAGCTATAAATAAACTCATATCCTGATTGGGGTATGCCTTTACAGAATCCTGAGTTTTAAGTCTTTACGTTAAGAACTGAGTTATTTACGGAGGGTTTAGTGAGTGTGTTTTATTTCAGAAAATCCTAGAAAATCACAGAAATCTCGCAGTGCTGCGCAGCACAATTTAAAAAGATTCGTAAGAACACCCTGCAACTGGATCTGTAACCGTTGAAAAAAAAACACCTATCCATGAACATCACCAATCTGTCATTGTACGATTTCTCTTAAATGACGATAGATAAATGGCTGTTTCTTTTTTTATTGACACCGGAGGCTGCTTGACTTTGACGTGAAGTGGAAAAATTATTTCTCTATTTTCATTTTGGACCTTTAATCCCAGATTAATGGCCATAACTCAAAAACCGTTGAGGCCTAGACGCCATCTTGTTCGGGGCCAACTGCCCATTATGCCAAACCTACGCTCACCAAGTTTCGGCTTCAAAATATTTTCCGTTTTCGAGATAAGGCCCCGTCGTGAATCGTGATGTTTTGTCCAATAGCAATATGATTGCTTATGCCCTCTTGTGGGATTTTCCGGGACAGCGGAAAAATGACCAAAATGTGATTATTTTTGTAAAACGGAAACCGAATGTCCGACAAAGTTCATTTGATGACTTCCCGGTAGGTCCGGCCCTGCCGCTCGGCCCCGACGCCGTCCATGAATTTTACAAACGTTTTCGGACGTCTAGTAAGGGACCATACATTTGCAAGATGGACTTTCTCACTAACCATACAGCAACTGCCGAAATGTTCCCTTAAGGTATGTAAGGGTATCTAGGAGTGTTCTAGTGGATGAGGGGACAATGGAAAAAAAATGGAATGGTGTGGTTGATATGGTGGAAGGGAGGATGAGGAGATGACATTGGCTGCTATCTCGTATGTCATATAGTGGGCAGTCTATTATTGTTAATAATGTGGTTGCATCTGCACTGCGGCATCGTTTTTCATGGAGTACCTCCATTTTACAGAGGCCTTCTTAGGGTTTGGAGTATAATGAAGGTGTCCAGACACACTAAGGCTAAGTCAGTGCATTGGCTGCTGGAGGAACCTCTGGTGTTTGGGGCAAGACTGGACTGTAAAACTGAAGCTGTTCCACATATCACCAAGATGCTGCTGGAGGAACCTCTGGTGTTTGGGGCAAGACTGGACTGTACAACTGAAACTGTTCCACATATCACCAATATACTGCTGAAGGGCAAAATCATCACCCTCAGGAAGTTAATGGACATGGCTGGGCCCACATTAATGGATGGAGGACGGCTGGCTGAACATTTAGGGGGGGGTCAGAAAGGACTGTAGGAAAACTGCTGGAAAGTTGCAGGAAGACTCTGTCAGCAGAAGAGGGGATTATGCTCAAGAGTTACTACAAAAAGACAAGATGAAGACGACCCATTTCCAAGGATTCCACACAATATCCCAGAGTCAGACAGACTAAGGATTCCACCCAATATCCCAGAGTCAGACAGAAAGGCTTTATTAGTGGGTTTGAGAGGGTTGGAAGAGGTGGGTTTGGATGAGGTGAATGGGAAGGAGTTATATAGGGGGTGTGTCAAGGTTGTAAATAAAGATATATTGAAAAATAGAAAAGACACTCCTTGGAGGGTAAAACTGGTGTGTCAAGGTAAAGCCAGCATGGAGAACACTATACAGGGGACTGGTGATATGTAATGGAGGGTGTTGATGACAAGGTAACGCCAGCATGGAGAACACTGTACAAGCCACTGTTACTAAAGGGGACTGGTGATATGTAATGAGGGGTGTACATGGCATCATTGTAGGAGTATGAGAGGATAAAGCCTCTCTGAGATACTAGAGTCTCTGTTAACAGCTGTAGGGGAGATGTTCAATAACACTGTTTGATGGAGTGTGAGAGGATAAAGCCTCTCTCTGAGATACTAGAGTCTCTGTTTACAGCTGTAGGGGAGAAGTTCAATAACAATGTTTGATGGAGTGTGAGAGGATAAAGCCTCTCTGAGATACTAGAGTCTCTGTTTACAGCTGTAGGGGAGAAGTTCAATAACAATGTTTGATGGAGTGTGAGAGGATAAAGCCTCTCTGAGATACTAGAGTCTCTGTTTACAGCTGTAGGGGAGATGTTCAATAACACTGTTTGATGGAGTGTTTAGAGGATAAAGCCTCTCTCTGAGATACTAGAGTCTTTGTTTACAGCTGTAGGGGAGATGTTCAATAACACTGTTTGATGGAGTGTTTAGAGGATAAAGCCTCTCTCTGAGATACTAGAGTCTCTGTTTACAGCTGTAGGGGAGATGTTCAATAACACTGTTTGATGGAGTGTTTAGAGGATAAAGCCTCTCTGAGATACTAGAGTCTCTGTTAACAGCTGTAGGGGAGATGTTCAATAACAATGTTTTTATTTTGGGGTTTCAATATAGTAAGATACAGAAAATACAATGTCAAATGTTACATTTTATTTTGGGTCAAGATGATAAACAGAGGATCCATCTAAAACAGTATAAAACAAGATGATAAACAGAGGATCCATCTAAAACAGTATAAAACAAGATGATAAACAGAGGATCCATCTAAAACAGTAGAAAACAAGATGATAAACAGAGGATCCATCTAAAACAGTATAAAACAAGATGATAAACAGAGGATCCATCTAAAACAGTATAAAACAAGATGATAAACAGAGGATCCATCTAAAACAGTATAAAACAAGATGATAAACAGAGGATCCATCTAAAACAGTATAAAACAAGATGATAAACAGAGGATCCATCTAAAACAGTAGAAAACAAGATGAGAAACAGAGGATCCATCTAAAACAGTATAAAACAAGATGATAAACAGAGGATCCATCTAAAACAGTATAAAACAAGATGATAAACAGAGGATCCATCTAAAACAGTATAAAACAAGATGAGAAACAGAGGATCCATCTAAAACAGTAGAAAACAAGATGAGAAACAGAGGATCCATCTAAAACAGTATAAAACAAGATGATAAACAGAGGATCCATCTAAAACAGTATAAAACAAGATGATAAACAGAGGATCCATCTAAAACAGTATAAAACAAGATGATAAACAGAGGATCCATCTAAAACAGTATAAAACAAGATGATAAACAGAGGATCCATCTAAAACAGTATAAAACAAGATGATAAACAGAGGATCCATCTAAAGCAGTATAAAACAAGATGATAAACAGAGGATCCATCTAAAACAGTATAAAACAAGATGATAAACAGAGGATCCATCTAAAACAGTATAAAACAAGATGATAAACAGAGAATCCATCTAAAACAGTATAAAACAAGATGATAAACAGAGGATCCATCTAAAACAGTATAAAACAAGATGATAAACAGAGGATCCATCTAAAACAGTATAAAACAAGATGATAAACAGAGGATACATCTAAAACAGTATAAAACAAGATGATAAACAGAGGATCCATCTAAAACAGTATAAAACAAGATGATAAACAGAGAATCCATCTAAAACAGTATAAAACAAGATGATAAACAGAGGATACATCTAAAACAGTATAAAACAAGATGATAAACAGAGGATCCATCTAAAACAGTATAAAACAAGATGATAAACAGAGGATCCATCTAAAACAGTAGAAAACAAGTGCAGTATGTTCTGAGAATGTTACTTTAACGTCACCTCATAACGTCACACTATAACTTCATGGGAGTCTTGTGGAAAGACTGCATGTTGTTTTGGGTGGATTGAGTGACGTCTTCATCAACATTTGCAGAATATTCCTGTAATATTGTCAGACACCAACAGTCTAGTCGGCTGCAGACATTCATAAGGACTTCTAGTAGTTTATTTGCCATTTGCAGGTATTAAAAGTAATACATACATTGTAATTCCTTGTTGGATCTCTCTCACATATAGGACAGTACATACCAGAGGAGGCTGGTGAGGGGAGGACGGCTCATAATAATGTCTGGAACAGAGTGAATGAAATGGAACACATGGAAACCACGTGTTTGATACCATTCTACTTATTCCCCTCCAGCCATTACAAGCCTGTCCTCCCCAATTAAGGTCCCACCAACCTCCTGTGGTACAAACACAAACAGTAAAATATATCATAAAAAATGCAAAGTGGTAAAAGATCAGAAAAGGAACCAAAAGGTTCAGTCATGTTCTAATAGTCTGATGAAAACAGTTTAGGTTGATGATTTAACAGGCAGATAGAACTGGGATAGAAGCTGTTCTAGAACCTGTGATTACAAAGTTATAATTCCCAATATAAACTTTCAGATATTTTCATATCTGATCAATAGTCTTCGAATTAATGAATTATTTACTTTACCTCACGTTAGTCTCATTCCAAACGTCGTAAATTGTTGTCTTAAACTCACTATGAGTCATCCATACATCAATTGACTATGAATCATCAATTGTCTTAAATCATTTGTTTATTAATAACTAAGTAATTCACAGAAATGCATAAACAAACAGTAAATATGGTTCCATGAAATGAGAATATGCTTGCGACTCTGGGACATTTCTAAATGTCGTCATTTTCGTGATGCAAAAATGAATTGAAGTCATTGCAAATGTACGAGGCTGTTTCTCGGTCCGAGAACCTTCTAGAGCCACGTAACTCACCACGCACTATCGAGCCGAGGTCTAGAACAGGATTCTAAAGTTTCGGAACTCTAGGTCTGACGGTTCTTTAAAAGTTCCAACAAGATTAACTAATGCCCCACCTCTTTAAGGAATACCTAGGATAGGATAAGTAATCCCTCTCACCCCCCTTTAAGATTTAGATGCACTATTGTAAAGTGACTGTTCCACTTGATGTCATAAGGTGAATGCACCAATTTGTAAGTCGCTCTGGATAAGAGCGTCTGCTAAATGACTTAAATGTAATGTAAATGTAATGCAGGCAGTGTATGTCTCTACGCACCCCAATGTGTCTCTCCTTCCAAGCTGTGTGTGTGTGATTTAGTTTTCCTTTGAAATTGTATGGGAAAAATGACGGATTTACAGTTCATGGGGGTTGCCTAATCACACATATGAAGTTTTGGAAAGATCTGACGTTCTTAACCCTTCGAAACAGCCCCTGAGACACCAATTATGGCACTTCCGGTTGGCACAGGAAGCTATAAGTCAACACATATCCTCATTGGGGTATTCTTTTACAGAATCCTGAGTTTTAAGTCTTTACTATAAAAACTGACTGATTTAGGTAGACCTCATAGCGGCCTGATGGACTGGTACCGAAAACAGGTTAATACGGCATTCATAACCCATACAGGCTTCAGGTTGAATTTAGGAGTGCAGGCAATGTATTCCTATGGGGAGAGAAGTCAATGCAAACTGTTTGATGTAAACACCTTATTTTAACTGTTAAGGGTTAATGCCACACGGTCAAGGTTAGGCTTGCACGGATCGGGAGGACCTTAGGAACGTACCTGAGGTCGAATTGTGCTTCTCACCCTAACGGTTCTCTCACTGTCACCAAAAATCAAATGACGTTATGGGGCAGGTTTCATTTTGGGCCTACTATTCTAATGGTCGCTGCGCTTAGACCGAGCGAGCTACGGTCAAGCGGGATATCTCGTTGAACTCTGCACGGCCTAGAGATTATGGTAATGCCATTGCCTGCTCTCTGTGTCTTTAAGCACCGCACTTTTTCACTCCATCCTTGCTGTGTGTGTGTGTGAGAGCTTTTCTTTGACATCTGTTGGGAGAAATGACTGATTTACAGTTCAGGAGGGTTACACATATGAAGTTTTAAAAATGTGACTTTTTTAACAGACAGTGTGACCCAATTAAAGGCACTTCCATTTGGCACAGGAAGCTATAAGTAAACACATGTCTTGATTGAGATAGCCACTTACAGAATACTGAGTTTTAAGTCTTTAAATTAAGAATTGACTGATCTACACACGTTTGAATACCCCAAGTTGTGACAATCGGACCAGTTCGTAGCTGGATTCTTCACCGATCTTTTATACTTTCTCCGG
Source organism: Oncorhynchus keta (assembly GCF_023373465.1). NCBI lineage: Eukaryota > Metazoa > Chordata > Actinopteri > Salmoniformes > Salmonidae > Oncorhynchus > Oncorhynchus keta. Next base: position 42,311 of record NW_026290530.1, read on the forward strand.
AACATGAAATTTGTTCGTACCTCAAGGTCTGTGAGGTAGAAGGATTTACTTTGTCTCCATGAAAAACCACTCTCTATAACTGTGTGTACATGAGGTCTTCTCAGGAATTTATGACCTCTGACCACAGCAGCCTAGTTGAAGGAGGCAAGGGGAGGCAGAGAGGGGTATATACTCAAAGAGGCCAACATCATGACAATGTCTATGCGTCGAGTGTGTGTGTCAGTGTCTGCATCCAGTGTGTGTGTGTGTGTGTGTGTGTGTGTGTGTGTGTGTGTGTCTGAGTCTGTGTGTGTGTGTATGTGTGTATCACTGACAAAGAGACACTGAGTCGCCATCCCACCACACCCAAAACCCTGGATAGAGGGGCTCAGTGAATGTGGAGGTGAATGTGATCAGGTGGGTCAGTGTGTCAGAGGAGGCTCTATAGAAGGACAGTGTGCCGGCTGGCCAGTCCAGATACACTCCTACTCTGTGGGAGCTGGCGGGGTGGACGTCTATGGGAGTGAGATTATTATTGTGACTGGCAATGTAACTGTTGTCATAGCAGATCAGACTCCAGGACTTGTCATTGTGCCCAATCACACAGTCTTTAGCCCCTCCTCTCCTGTTTATTCCTTTATATGTCACTCCTATACCAGCCTCTTCCCCACTCCACTCTACCTCCCAGTAACAGCGGCCAGTCAGACCCTCTCTACACAGCACCTGTCTACAGACCTCAAATCTCTCTGGGTGATCAGGATACGGCAGCTTTTCTCTCCTCCATGTCACCTTTCTGTTCTCCTCAGACAGAGAGAGGAGTTTGTTCACTGTGTTTGGGTCCAGTGTGAGATCACAGACATCTGATGGATGAAACCAGACACAATATTAGAAATTATCATCATTCACATTAGAATGTTAACTCACGTTTCACTAATTAATTTAATGTAGATGTTTCAAGTTATCAAAAGGAGAAGTTAAGGTAACTTGAGACTTGTTGAATGATCATATGTTATACTGTATGGTAATATAAAACACACTTATTTACATTAATTACACACACACACTACAACTGATATTTAATATGACCTAGTAAGTAATAATGGTGGTCTTTGACTTTGACTTAACTTGAATTAAGACTTATTCTTAGTTCATATTCTTCACAGCAGTTAACACTCACATTTTCTAAGCCCAGGTTTCATTCTGTTCTCTCCACCATGTCCCACACTGTAGCGGTAAGCAGAAGAACAGACAGTCATTGAGGGATACACCTGACCACAACACACACACACACACACATACACACACACAGTGTCCAGTGTGTATGTGTATGTGTGTGTCCAGCATGTTTGTATGTGTGTCCAGTGTGTGTGTGTGTCTCCGCTGAGTCTGTGTGTCTCCAGCGTGTGTCCTGTATGTGTGTGTATCCAGTGTGTGTGTGTGTCTCTTGTGTGTTTTGTGTGTGTGTGTGTGTGTGTGTGTACTGTGTGTGTGTGTGTGTGTGTGTGTGTGTGTGTGTGTGTGTGTGTGTGTGTGTGTGTGTGTGTGTGTGTGTGTGTGTGTGTGTGTGTGTGTGTGTGTGTGTGTGTGTGTGTGTGTGTGTGTGTGTGTGTGTACTGTGTGTGTGTGTGTTGTGGTAGCAGAATCAGAATTCTTTAGGTAACATTGATAAATAAGATGTTTTATCAATATTCATAAATTTGCTTATGTGGATAAAGTTACTTGGGCCCCAGAGAGGTGAGGCTCGTCTTCATATGTAAAGGTTCCTTTTAAACCATGTGAAGGGATGATTGAGGGGGAACCAATTACCTCTTGGCTCCACAATGTCTGTATGCCAGTAACTCCCTACTTTTCCCATTGGGGAGAGGAGGATGGCAGTGACTGGAATTGACTATTGATATATGCCATTGGATGAGGTAATGTTTTGGTTCTAAGTGGTACCAAGAATGAGATAGGAGCTTCGGTTTAGGAGACTAAACTGAAGAATAATTTATAGCTAATGCTGTCTGGCTACAGGATACTCCTTTTTTTCAAGTAAAAGGTTATTTGTGTAATGTTCCAAAGATCTGTTATTTGTCGTGAGTTTTGATGGGTGTGATTTGGATATAAATGATACTAAGCACTGTTTTGTAAGCACTCTCAGATAATTCATTAATGGACACTGAATTGATCTGAGAGTCACAGGGCTATGGTGAAGCTCATATAATTAAAGATGGGACTTTATGATAACACTTGTGTGTGGTTTGCTCTCCCATGATTTGGTAATACAGGAAATGTCCATGACAGTGTCACTGGAGAGACACAGACACTGGAGACACACACACACACACTGGAGACACACACACACACACACTGGAGACACACACACACGGGAGACACACACTGGACACACTTACTGGACACACACACATGCACACACAAACACACACACACACACACACACACACACACTGGCCACAGAGTCAGGACATAACTTTGTCCAAGTGGTGATACGAATGTTTGTCTTAACAATCCTGATAAGTCAAACATGTCTGCTATGAACATTGACATAAACCCTCTACATACTTGAGTTTCTCCAGTCTGCAGTGTGGATCCTCCAGTCCAGCAGAGAGCAGTCTGACTCCTGAGTCTCCTGGGTGATTGTAGCTCAGGTCCAGCTCTCTCAGGTGTGAGGGGTTTGACCTCAGAGCTGAGACCAGAGAAACACAGCCTTCCTCTGTGACTAGACAGCCTGACAGCCTGCAAAGAGTCAAATCGTATTAAAATCACACTGATATTCTTTGGTGGTGAAAATAGTGCCATTATATATATTAGAATAAAATAAAATAGTTAAATTAAAATAGTCGCAGGACATTTTTTCAAAATGTTTAGATACATCAGTGTCCTTTCAAATAAAAGGTGACTGTAATGTCGCCTAATATGAAATATTATATCTCAAATCCAAAATGCTGGAGCATAGCACCAAATGTAAAACTGTAAACTTCACTGTCCAAACACATATGGTGTGGACTATGTGTTCCTGGAAAACACAGGTAGATCTGGTGAACAGTTATCACTTGTTGACCAACTACAGGAATACTGACCTCAGAGTCTCCAGTTTACATTGGGGATTCCCCAGTCCAGCAGAGAGCAGCTCCACTCCTGAATCCTTCAGGTCATTGTTACTCAGATCCAGCTCTCTCAGGTGTGAGGGGTTTGAACTGAGAACTGAGACCAGAGAAGCACAACCTTCCTCTGTGACTAGACAGCCTGACAGCCTGTAAAGAGTCAAATCATATTAAAATCACACTGATATTCTTTGGTGGTGAGAATAGTGGCAGTATATATTTTTTAAACATATTCAGATATATCAGTGTCCTGAAACCTTCCATATCTATTCGTAAAATAGTGTATCATCATAAAAAATGACAAATGCGTCAAAGAATTGCCTCCAGATAGAAACATGTACAAATATTCTAGTGACCAGACCAGTTTAAAAAGCAGTCAGAAGACAGACAGTGAAGTATCAGATTTAGATTGTATTGAGTATACAGTCCACACCATATCTATTTAGACAGTGAGGTATCAGATTTAGATTGTATTGAGTATACAGTCCACACCATATCTATTTAGACAGTGAGGTATCAGATTTAGATTGTATTGAGAATACAGTCCACACCATATCTATTTAGACAGTGAGGTATCAGATTTAGATTGTATTTAGTATACAGTCCACACCATATCTATTTAGACAGTGGGGTATCAGATTTAGATTGTATTGAGTATACAGTCCACACCATATCTATTTAGACAGTGAGGTATCAGATTTATATTGTATTGAGTATACAGTCCACACCATATCTATTTAGACAGTGAGGTATCAGATTTAGATTGTATTGAGTATACAGTCCACACCATATCTATTTAGACAGTGAGGTATCAGATTTAGATTGTATTGAGTATACAGTCCACACCATATCTATTTAGACAGTGAGGAATCAGATTTAGATTGTATTGAGTATACAGTATACAGTCCACACCATATCTATTTAGACAGTCAGGAATCAGATTTAGATTGTATTGAGTATACAGTCCACACCATATCTATTTAGACAGTGAGGTATCAGATTTAGATTGTATTGAGTATACAGTCCACACCATATCTATTTAGACAGTGAGGTTTTATTTCAGATCAAGTATTTCACCTATATTTGATGGTATTTTAATACATATGTGTTTCACAATTAGAAATAACGCACTTCATGTATCTAGTCCCCCATAAGAAGAAGACATAAGTATTCTGACCAATTCACTCATTGTGTATTAAAGTAGTCAAAGGTTTTATTAGTAAAGTCATTGTTTGCATTTGAAGTGTGTTTTGGTTGTGTTTTGGTTGTGTTTTGTCCAACAGTAAAATGGTGGATGGTGACTTGATGAATATTCTAAGTGAGTAGAGAACATGTTTCTAAACAAACGATATGAATCCTGATGATTAAGAAAAATCATGAATGAATCATGAATAATAATGAGTGAGAAAGTCAGAGGCTACAACAAAACATGCTAACCTCTCACCATAACTAATAACAGATACATCAACAAAACATGCTAACCTCTCACCATTACCAATAACAGATACATCAACAAAACATGCTAACCTCTCACCATTACCAATAACAGAGACTACAACAAAACATGCTAACCTCTCACCATTACCAATAACAGAGGCTACAACAAAAAAACATTGCTACAACAAAACATGACCTCTCACCATTACCAATACCAGAGACTACAACAAAACAGCTAGGCTACAACAAAACATGCTAACCTCTCACCATTACCAATAACAGAGGCTACAACAAAACATGCTAACCTCTCACCATTACCAATAACAGAGGCTACAACAAAACATGCTAACCTCTCACCATTACCATAACAGAGGCTACCAAAACATGCTAACCTCTCACCATTACAACAAAACATGCTAACCTCTCACCATTACCAATAACAGAGACTACAACAAAACATACTAACCTCTCACCATTACCAATAACAGAGACTACAACAAAACATGCTAACCTCTCACCATTACCAATAACAGAGGCTACAACAAAACATGCTAACATCTCACCATTACCAATAACAGAGGCTACAACAAAACATGCTAACCTCTCACCATTACCAATAACAGAGGCTACAACACAACATGCTAACCTCTCACCATTACCAATAACAGAGGCTGCAACAAAACATGCTAACCTCTCACCATTACCAATAACAGAGGCTACAACAAAACATGCTAACCTCTCACCATTACCAATAACAGAGGCTACAACAAAACATGCTAACCTCTCACCATTACCAATAACAGAGGGGGTCTGATCTTTGTGCCTCTGTTGCTTTCTCATTTATCATCATTCACGATTCATTCATGATTATTCATCATCATAGTAGCATCCACATGAATGTAGAAGTGTTCAGAAACATATTCTATTCTTACTGATAATACATGTGAAGTGACTCCAAAATGACAGGACATTATTCACCATTCAGTTTCTAATCGGAAAAACATCCAAAACACAACCAAGACAAACTGCAAATGCATTCAACAAGTTAGTAGAATCACAAGATTAATGTAATCACTGCAGGCTTGGAATATGGGACCAAATACTAAACGTATGACTACTTTACAATATAAGTGAATGTGTCTGAATAATTACGACTTTTTCAAATGGGAGAACTACATACATAAAGTGCTTTCATATCTGATAATACTGACCTCAGAGTCTCCAGTTTACAGTGGTGATTCCCCAGTCCAGCAGAGAGCAGCTTCACTCCTGAATCCTTCAAGTCATTGTTACTCAGATCCAGCTCTCTCAGATGTGAGGGGTTTGACTCCAGAGCTGAGACCAGAGAAGCACAGCCTTCCTCTGTGACTTCAGAGTCTGACAGCCTGCAAAGAGATCATCATGACTTCAAACACATTGCTAATTTAACACCAGTAGTGTAGAAGGACAATGGCAGATGCATTTGGTTTATTCTCCAAAACAACATATAGATTCATTTTCCATCTCCTATAATTGTATGGTCATATTGTTCTACTAATGTGAACATCAATGCATTTATTCAATATGTTTTTTAATATAATAGTATACACATATTATGATACATATTTTTCTCTAAACTGAATATTTCTTCCTGATGATTAGTTCTTAAATGTCATTTTATTTACTCACAGAACAGCTCTGGAGGCTTTGACCACTGGCAGCAGCCTCAGAAGACCTTCCTCTGATCTGGAGTATTTCTTCAGGTCAAACACATCCAGCTCCTTTTCTGAAGTCAGCAACACAAAGACCAGAGCTGACCACTGTGCAGGTGACAGGTTGGGTTTTGAGAGACTTCCTGATCTCAGGTATCTTTGGATCTCCTCCACTAGAGAATGGTCCTTCAGTTCATTCAGACAGTGGAACAGATTGATGCACCTCTCTGGAGAGGGATTCTCCCTGATCTTCTCCTTGATGTACTTGACTGTTTTTTCATGGCTCTGTGAGCTGCTTCTTGTCTTTGTCAGTAGACCTCGTAAGTGCTTCTGATTGGACTCCAGTGAGAGGCCCAGAAGGAAGCGGAGGAAAAGGTCCAGGTTTCCTGTCTCACTTTGTAAGGCTTTATCCACAGCACTCTTGTAGACAGTAACTTTACGCTTGTCTCTGAACAGAGCAGAAAGGTTCCTGGACATTGATTGCGGTTCGGCCATTAGATTCTCATTGTTGTTGATGAATGAGAGGAACACATATACAGCAGCCAGAAACTCCTGAATGCTCAGATGAACAAAGCAGTACACCTTGTCCTGGTACAGCCCACGTTCCTCTTTAAAGAGCTGTGTGCACAATCCTGAGTACACTGAGGCTTCATTGACATCAATGCCAGCCTCCTTCAGGTCTTCTTCATAGAAAATCAGATTGCCATTCACAAGCTGCTGAAAAGCCAGTTTTCCCAGTGACAGAATGCTCTGTTTATTCCAGTGTGGACCTGTCTCTTCTTTCCCAAGATACTTTTCATTCTTCTGTTTGGTATGAAACACCACAAGGTGTGTGTACATCTCAGTCAGAGTCTTGGGCATCTCTTCTCTCTTATGTTTCAACATGTGTTCAAGGACTATTGCAGAAATCCAACAGAAGACTGGAATGTGGCACATGATGTGGAGGCTCCTTGATGTCTTTATGTTTGAGATGATTCTGCTGGCCAGGTCCTCATCACTGAATCTCTTCCTGAAGTACTCCTCCTTCTGTGGGTCATTGAACCCTCGTACCTCTGTTACCTGGTCAACACACCCTGAAGGGATCTTATTGGCTGCTGCAGGTCGGGTAGTTATCCAGAGGAGAGCAGAGGGAAGCATATTTCCCCTGATGAGATTTGTCAGCAGAACATCCACTGAGGTTGACTCTGTGACGTCACAACAGATCTTGTTCTTCTGGAAGTCTAGGGGCAGTCGGCACTCATCCAGACCATCAAAGATGAACAGAACTTTGTACTTGTTGTAGTTGGAGATTCTTGATTCTTTGGTTTCCATTGAGAAGTGATTGAGAAGTTCAATGAAAGTGTGTTTGTCCTCTTTCATCAAATTCAGCTCCCGAAAAGGGAATGAAAATATAAATTGGACATCCTGATTTGCTTTTCCTTCAGCCCAGTCCAGAATGAACTTCTGCACAGAGACTGTTTTTCCAATGCCAGCGACTCCCTTTGTCAGCACAGTTCTGATAGGTTTGTCTTGTCCAGTTAAGGGTTTGACGATGTCGTTACATTTGATTGCAGTCTCTGGTCTTGCTTGTTTCCTGGTTGTTGTCTCAATCTGTCTCAGCTCATGTTCATTATTGACCTCTCCTGTTCCACCCTCTGTGATGTAGAGCTCTGTGTAGATCTTATTGAGAAGTGTTGGGTTTCCTTGTTTAGCGATCCCCTCAAATACACATTGACACTTCTTCTTTAGATTAGATTTGAGTTCACGTTGGCAAATCACAGCAATCTCATCTGAATGAAGAAATACCACAGAGGATATTAATATTATGTATGTTTTAATGTCTACAGTATTGTAGGACTGTTATAAAGTTTTACATTATAATAATTTATTATCTTAACTGACTGTATAAATGTGTAAATGTTTTCATAATGCATTACAGACTGGTGTGACTGATTATATTATTATTGGTATTATTGATGGTATTATTAATGTTCTCTCTCTAAATGAATCACCACAACACATCCCTGCTGCTACTTGATGAGGTCACTAGGTGTTGTGTTAAGGCTGCTACAATATCATTGAGTTACACAGCTACTTTAGCTGTACTTTAGCTACAGCTTTTTAAATGTTATAAAACAGCATTCAACATGAGACAGACAGATCTTACATTTCTCCAGTGTGTCAGCAAGCTGCTTCTGGTTCATTTTCCTCAGGACGTGCAGTGTGATCTTCAGAGCCCCCTCTCTGGCACTGCTCTCCTGCTGCTCATCTTCAGCGTCCACCACTTCCTTGTCCTGCTTCTGACTCTCAAAGCCTTCTGTGAGTTCTGGACTAAGAATCCTCTTGAACATCTTCAGCTCGTTCGTCACGAATGTCATAGTATTCTCTTCAAGCAACTGAAATAAATAAAGTAAATAAGTATTAAGTAAATATGTTAAAGAGAATATATTATTTCTCATTAATACATTAATGAATGATTGACAGACCAACTTTACTTGAGGTCAACAAAAACAAATGTACATAACAGGACCACATACACTGAATATGGAGTCCAGGTCTGTTTGATGACTCTGGGAAGACTGAACACTGAGAATCTCTGACTCTGATCTCTTTTGTTGATTTCTGTGGACAAAACATGAGACACACACATAGGGAAGGAATGTTGTGTTTGTTTAATTCTGTTTTAGGACTATGAAAATGGACAAAAGGAGCCTATGGATTAAGAAAACAACAACAAAAATGGGGAAAATCAAATCAAATCAAATTTTATTTGTCACGTAAACATTTGTAAACATAAGTGACATATTTTAAAGTGGCTAATGATACATGTATGACAGAAAGATGGCAAGATGCAGTAGATGATATTGAGTACAGTATATACATATACATATGAGATGAGGAAACATTATTTACATTTACATTTAAGTCATTTAGCAGACGCTCTTATCCAGAGCGACTTACAAATTGGTGCATTCACCTTATGACATCCAGTGGAACAGTCACTTTACAATAGTGCATCTAAATCTTAAAGGGGGGGGGGGTGAGAGGGATTACTTATCCTATCCTAGGTATTCCTTAAAGAGGTGGGGTTTCAGGTGTCTCCGGAAGGTGGTGATTGACTCCGCTGTCCTGGCGTCGTGGCATTGTTTAAAGTGGCTAGTTATACATTTTTTACGTCAATTTCCATCAATTCCCATTATTAAAGTGGCTGGAGTTGAGTCAGTATGTTGGCAGCAGCCACTCAATGTTAGTGGTGGCTGTTTAACAGTCTAATGGCCTTAAGATATAAGCTGTTTTTCATTCTCTCAGTCCCTGCATTGATGCACCTGTACTGACCTCGCCTTCTGGATGATAGCGGGGTGAACAGGCAGTGGCTCGGGTGGTTGTTGTCCTTGATGATCTTCATGGCCTTCCTGTAACATCGGGTGGTGTAGGTGTCCTGGAGGGCAGGTAGATTGCCCCCGGTGATGCGTTGTGCAGACCTCACTACCCTTTGGAGAGCCTTACGGTTGTGGGCGGAGCAGTTGCCGTATCAGGCGGTGATACAGCCCGACAGGATGCTCTCGATTGTGCATCTGTAGAAGTTTGTGAGTGCTTTTGGTGACAAGCCGAATTTCTTCAGCCTCCTGAGGTTGAAGAGGAGCTGCTGCGCCTTCTTCACAATGCTGTCTGTGTGGGTGGACCAATTCAGTTGGTCTGTGATGTGTACGCCGAGGACCTTAAAACTTACTTCCCTCTCTACCACTGTCCACTGTCCCTCTGCTGATTCCTGAAGTCCATAATCATCTCCTCTGTTTTGTTAACGTTGAGTGTGAGGTTATTTTCCTGACACCACACTCAGAGGGCCCTCACCTCCTCCCTGTAGGCCGTCTCGTCGTTGTTAGTAATCAAGCCTACCACTGTAGTGTCGTCTGCACACTTGATGATTGAGTTGGAGGCGTGCATGGCCACGTATTCGTGAATTTTGGATGCAATGCGGAACATTTCCCAGTCCACGTGATGGAAGCAGTCTTGGAGTGTGGAATCAGATTGGTCGGACCAGCGTTGGACAGACCTCAGCCCGGGAACTTCTTGTTTTATTCTCTGTCTGTAGGCAGGGATCAACAAAATGGAGTCGTGGTCAGCTTTTCCGAAAGGAGGGTGGGAGATGGCCATATATGCGTCGGTCTCGGAAGTTAGAATAACAATGATCCAGGGTTTTATCAGCCCTGGTTGCGCAATCGATATGCTGATAGAATTTAGGGAGTCTTGTTTTCAGATTAGCCTTGTTAAATCCCCAGCTACAATGAATGCAGCCTCAGGATATGTGGTTTCCAGTTTGCAAAGAGTCAAATAAAGTTTGTTCAGGGCCATCCATGTGTCTGCTTGGGGGGAATATATATGGCTGTGATTATAATCGAAGACAATTCTCTTGGTAGATAATGCAGTCGACATTTGATTGTGAGGAATTCTAAGTCAGGTGAACAGAAGGACTTGAGTTCCTGTATGTTGTTGTGATCACACCACGTCTCGTTAACCATTAGGCATACGCCCCCGCCCCTCTTCTTACCAGAAAGATGTTTGTTTCTGTCAGCGCGATGTGTGGAGAAACCAGCTGGCTGCACGACTCTGATAGTGTCTCTCTAGTGAGCCATGTTTCCGTGAAGCAAAGAACGTTACAGTCTCTGATGTCCCTCTGGAAAGCTACCCTTGCTCGGATTTCATCAACCTTGTTGTCAAGAGACTGGACATTGGTGAGAAGTATGCTAGGGAGTGGTGCACGATGTGCCCGTCTCCGGAGTCTGACCAGAAGACCGCTTCGTTTTCCCCTTTTACGACGACGTTGTTTAGGGTCGCCGGCTGGGATCTGATCCGTTGTCCTGGGTGGAAGGCAGAACACAGGATCCGCTTCGGGAAAGTCATATTCCTGGTCATAATGATTGTGAGTTGACGTTGCTCTTATAGTCAGTAGTTCATCCTGACTGTATGTAATGAAACCTAAGATTACCTGGGGTACCAATGTAAGAAATAACATTAAAAAAACTAAATACTGCATAGTTTCCTAGGAATGCGAAGCGAAGCGAGGCGGCCATCTCTGTCAGCCCCGGAAGAGAGACAGTGTTGTTTAACTCACCTATCATGACCCATTAGTTCTTCTTACCTTGGTTCAGTAGAAAAGTCTCCCTCTCTAAACTGTAAAGGTTGACTCATAGACCAGTCACTCTTCATGGACACACAGCTGGGAACAGGGGAGGCTGGTCTCTCCTGCTTGATTGGGCTTCAACAAAACAGAGACAAACATTACATCTCTCATCTACTCTGATGTTAGATGGGGAAACAAGAGTTTCATTCCAAAACGATATATATCAATTATCAGAATTGTTCGTAAAATTCTGAACGAGATTGGTGTGTTTTTTCACTATCTCGTCATGGCATGGGGTTGTTCAATGTTACTAAATCACTTGATGGTTTAATTTCAGAGAGACAAATAGTAATATTTTTTGCAAAATGCTATATTTCTGGATCACTCTCAAATGAGACCAACCGGCTCGATCCAGTCAGCAAAAAATATATATGTAGCAAAACTAAATGTTTTTAGGTTTTGGTTTATGTCAGTTTAATTGTGTTATGCTATAAATGGTTATTTTATAGTTGTAAGTGGTAAATTCAACTAGAAAATGTTATATTTGAGTAATTACTGCTTTAGTAAAGAATTATACATTATTCATGTGTGTGGGTTGGAGCGAGCGGTCGCATCGACACATCGCTCCACAGGTAGTATAACTTTTTCATTACATTTCATTACATTTCATTATAGCACAACGGTTTGATTTGTCTAAATCTTAGAAATTTCTTCTTAGCTAGCTACATAGCCGTCTTTGTATCAAAGATATTTTCAAAGATATTTCGTATTTCGCCGTCCTAACGTAGTCTTCACTAGCCAGCTAGCTAACGTCCACTGATTAGCTGCACTGGAGAAACTATTACACTCAACTGAACGACTTGAGTAGTGTAGTGTTAGCTAGCTACATAGCTGTCTTTGCTGTCTTCGTATCCAAGATAATTGTGTAGTTTAGAGTGTGTAGTCTTAGAGTGATTATCTTAATTTACCGAGGTTAGCTAGCCAGCTATTTGTCGTCCTTAACGTAGGAGACTCTGCTAGCTAGCCAACAGCTAGCCGACAGCTAGCCAACAGCTAGCCAACGTCTTCTGAATAGACTCAACAACCCGGTCGCATTCACAGGTAGTATCACATTTTCATTTTATTTCATTACAGTATAACGGCTTGATTTGTTTGATCGTAGCTAGCTACATAGCCGTCTTTGTAAACAACACTACTAGCTAGCCAGCTAGCCCCCGAATAGCAGCACTGTCAAAACTATTACACTCAACGGAACGACTTGATTAGTGTAGTGTCAACAACGCACCCACTGCCAGCTAGCCTACTTCAGCAGTACTGTATCATTTTAATCATTTTAGTCAATAAGATTATTGCTACGTAAGCTTAACTTTCTGAACATTCGAGACGTGTAGTCCACTTGTCATTCCAATCTCCTTTGCATTAGCGTAGCCTCTTCTGTAGCCTGTCAACTATGTGTCTGTCTATCCCTGTTCTCTCCTCTCTGCACAGACCATACAAACGCCCCACACCGCGTGGCCGCGGCCACCCTAATCTGGTGGTCCCAGCGCGCACGACCCACGTGGAGTTCCAGGTCTCCGGTAGCCTCTGGAACTGCCGATCTGCGGCCAACAAGGCAGAGTTCATCTCAGCCTATGCCTCCCTCCAGTCCCTCGACTTCTTGGCACTGACGGAAACATGGATCACCACAGACAACACTGCTACTCCTACTGCTCTCTCTTCGTCCGCCCACGTGTTCTCGCACACCCGAGAGCTTCTGGTCAGCGGGGTGGTGGCACCGGGATCCTCATCTCTCCCAAGTGGTCATTCTCTCTTTCTCCCCTTACCCATCTGTCTATCGCCTCCTTTGAATTCCATGCTGTCACAGTTACCAGCCCTTTCAAGCTTAACATCCTTATCATTTATCGCCCTCCAGGTTCCCTCGGAGAGTTCATCAATGAGCTTGATGCCTTGATAAGCTCCTTTCCTGAGGACGGCTCACCTCTCACAGTTCTTGGCGACTTTAACCTCCCCACGTCTACCTTTGACTCATTCCTCTCTGCCTCCTTCTTTCCACTCCTCTCCTCTTTTGACCTCACCCTCTCACCTTCCCCCCCTACTCACAAGGCAGGCAATACGCTCGACCTCATCTTTACTAGATGCTGTACTTCCACTAACCTCACTGCAACTCCTCTCCAAGTCTCCGACCACTACCTTGTATCCTTTTCCCTCTCGCTCTCATCCAACACCTCCCACACTGCCCCTACTCGGATGGTATCGCGCCGTCCCAACCTTCGCTCTCTCTCCCCCGCTACTCTCTCCTCTTCCATCCTATCATCTCTTCCCTCTGCTCAAACCTTCTCCAACCTATCTCCTGATTCTGCCTCCTCAACCCTCCTCTCCTCCCTCTCTGCATCCTTTGACTCTCTATGTCCCCTATCCTCCAGGCCGGCTCGGTCCTCCCCTCCCGCTCCCGCTCCGTGGCTCGATGACTCACTGCGAGCTCACAGAACAGGGCTCCGGGCAGCCGAGCGGAAATGGAGGAAAACTCGCCTCCCTGCGGACCTGGCATCCTTTCACTCCCTCCTCTCTACATTTTCCTCCTCTGTCTCTGCTGCTAAAGCCACTTTCTACCACTCTAAATTCCAAGCATCTGCCTCTAACCCTAGGAAGCTCTTTGCCACCTTCTCCTCCCTCCTGAATCCTCCTCCCCCTCCCCCTCCTCCTCCCTCTCTGCAGATGACTTCGTCAACCATTTTGAAAAGAAGGTCGACGACATCCGATCCTCGTTTGCTAAGTCAAACGACACCGCTGGTTCTGCTCACACTGCCCTACCCTGTGCTCTGACCTCTTTCTCCCCTCTCTCTCCAGATGAAATCTCGCGTCTTGTGACGGCCGGCCGCCCAACAACCTGCCTGCTTGACCCTATCCCCTCCTCTCTTCTCCAGACCATTTCCGGAGACCTTCTCCCTTACCTCACCTCACTCATCAACTCATCCCTGACCGCTGGCTACGTCCCTTCCGTCTTCAAGAGAGCGAGAGTTGCACCCCTTCTGAAAAAACCTACACTCGATCCCTCCAATGTCAACAATTACAGACCAGTATCCCTTCTTTCTTTTCTCTCCAAAACTCTTGAACGTGCCGTCCTTGGCCAGCTCTCCCGCTATCTCTCTCTGAATGACCTTCTTGATCCAAATCAGTCAGGTTTCAAGACTAGTCATTCAACTGAGACTGCTCTCCTCTGTATCACGGAGGCGCTCCGCACTGCTAAAGCTAACTCTCTCTCCTCTGCTCTCATCCTTCTAGATCTATCGGCTGCCTTCGATACTGTGAACCATCAGATCCTCCTCTCCACCCTCTCCGAGTTGGGCATCTCCGGCGCGGCCCACGCTTGGATTGCGTCCTACCTGACAGGTCGCTCCTACCAGGTGGCGTGGCGAGAATCTGTCTCCTCACCACGCGCTCTCACCACTGGTGTCCCCCAGGGCTCTGTTCTAGGCCCTCTCCTATTCTCGCTATACACCAAGTCACTTGGCTCTGTCATAACCTCACATGGTCTCTCCTATCATTGCTATGCAGACGACACACAATTAATCTTCTCCTTTCCCCCTTCTGATGACCAGGTGGCGAATCGCATCTCTGCATGTCTGGCAGACATATCAGTGTGGATGACGGATCACCACCTCAAGCTGAACCTCGGCAAGACGGAGCTGCTCTTCCTCCCGGGGAAGGACTGCCCGTTCCATGATCTCGCCATCACGGTTGACAACTCCATTGTGTCCTCCTCCCAGAGCGCTAAGAACCTTGGCGTGATCCTGGACAACACCCTGTCGTTCTCAACCAACATCAAGGCAGTGGCCCGTTCCTGTAGGTTCATGCTCTACAACATCCGCAGAGTACGACCCTGCCTCACACAGGAAGCGGCGCAGGTCCTAATCCAGGCACTTGTCATCTCCCGTCTGGATTACTGCAACTCGCTGTTGGCTGGGCTCCCTGCCTGTGCCATTAAACCCCTTCAACTCATCCAGAACGCCGCAGCCCGTCTGGTGTTCAACCTTCCCAAGTTCTCTCACGTCACCCCGCTCCTCCGTTCTCTCCACTGGCTTCCAGTTGAAGCTCGCATCCGCTACAAGACCATGGTGCTTGCCTACGGAGCTGTGAGGGGAACGGCACCTCAGTACCTCCAGGCTCTGATCAGGCCCTACACCCAAACAAGGGCACTGCGTTCATCCACCTCTGGCCTGCTCGCCTCCCTACCACTGAGGAAGTACAGCTCCCGCTCAGCCCAGTCAAAACTGTTCGCTGCTCTAGCCCCCCAATGGTGGAACAAACTCCCTCTCGACGCCAGGACAGCGGAGTCAATCACCACCTTCCGGAGACACCTGAAACCCCACCTCTTTAAGGAATACCTAGGATAGGATAAGTAATCCCTCTCACCCCCCCCCTTTAAGATTTAGATGCACTATTGTAAAGTGACTGTTCCACTCGATGTCATAAGGTGAATGCACCAATTTGTAAGTCGCTCTGGATAAGAGCGTCTTCTAAATGACTTAAATGTAATGTAATGTAAATTCAGTACTCCTGCAGTTGCTTCATAATTCCAATAGATGGCAGCATAAGACCACAATTGAAATTTCAGAAGATTAGTTTAGTTTTCTCCGTGGAAACACCAACACTCCCCCTACTTTAGTAGAGAAAAACTTATTTTCCCAGAACATTCTTTGTCAAATTCATCAACCAGCATCGACCCACTCTGGCTTCTCACACAAGTAGCCAACTCAGCTCCGGCAAAAAGCCGTCACTCTGCCTTCTTGCACAAACGAAGGGCATGTTGACCTAAATTTGCTGACCGCTAGGATTGCATGATGTAACTTATATATTGAAAGACGCAATATTGTCTTTTCTATTTCAAGTCTGTTTATTCCCAATATGAGGTATTAAGAGGTTGATAATGAATGTATACTCAGGTTGAGGTTCTGACTAGTGATAATTTACCCAGGGTTCAATACCTGCTATAGTCACTATTTTATTTGCTCTCCCTAAAGCAACACAGGCCTAATACGAGATGTATAGCTAACTAAAGTAATGAGTGACCATTTTAGAAAATCATGGGACATATAGTCTGTGGTTGCATGCTATTTCATGTCAGATCAAATTGCTGCCTGTATACTGTAACGGTGTAACGGCGTTCGTTCATCGAAAGAGTCGGACCGAAATGCAGCGTGGTGGTTACTCATGTCTTTAATGAAAACAAATGATGATACATGAAATAACTTAATAAATACAAAAACAACAAACGGAACGTGAAACCTAATTACAGCCTATCTGGTGAATACGGTTCCCTATCAGAGACAACAAGAATCACCTGACTCTGATTGAGAACCGCCTCAGGCAGCCAAGCCTAACTAGACACACCCCTAATCAACCACAATCCCAATGCCTACAAAAAAAACAATATGACAACACAATAAACCCATGTCACACCCTGGCCTGAACAAATATATAACGAAAACACAAAATACAATGACCAAGGTGTGACAGAACCCCCCCCTAAGGTGCGGACTCCCGGACGCACCTCACAACCATAGGGAGGGTCCGGGTGGGCGTCTGTCCATGGTGGCGGTTCCGGCTCGGGACGTGGACCCGACTACATTAATGTCATAGTTCCTCCCCTTCGTGTCCTGGGATAATCCACCCTCGCCGCCGACCATGGCCTAATAGTCCTCACCCAGAACCCCACTGAACTGAGGGGCAGCTCGGGACTGAGGGGCAGCTCGGGACTGAGGGGAAGCCGGGACTGAGGGGAAGCCCGGGACTGAGAAAGCCCAGTACTGAGAGGAAGCCCAGTACTGAGATGAAGCTCAGGCAGGTAGTAGGCTCCGGTAGATCCTGGCTGGCTGGCGGATCTGGAAGATCCTGGTTGACTGGCAGATCTAGAAGATCATGGCTGACTCGCGGATCTACCTGCTCTATGCAGACTGACAGCTCTGGCTGCTCCATGCAGACTAGCTCTGGCTGCTCCATGCAGGCTGACAGCACCTTGAGGACTGGCAGCTCCTTGCAGACTGGCAGCTCCTTGCAGACTGACAGCTCTGGCTGCTCCATGCAGGCTGACAGCTCCTTGCAGACTGACAGCTCCTTGCAGACTGGCAGCTCCTTGCAGACTGGCAGCTCCTTGCAGACTGACAGGTCTTTGCAGACTGGCAGCTCTGGCTGCTTCATGCAGACTGACAGTTCTGGCTGCTTCATACAGACTGACAGCTCTGACTGCTTCATGCAGGCTGACAGCTCTGACTGCTCCATGCAGGCTGGCAGCACCTTGCAGACTGGCAGCTCCTTGCAGACTGGCAGCTCCTTGCAGACTGACAGCTCTGGCTGCTTCATGCAGACTGGCAGCTCAGGCTGCTCCGAACAGGCAGGAGGCTCCGGCAGCGCTGTAGAGGAGGAAGGCTCTAGAAGCGCTGAACAGGCGGGAGACTCCGGTAGCGCAGGAGAGGAGAAAGGCTCTGATAGCGCTGAACAGACAGGAGACTCCAGCAGCGCTGTAGAGGAGGAAGGCTCTGATAGCGCTGAACAGACAGGAGACTCCAGCAGGGCTGTAGAGGAGGAAGGCTCTGATAGCGCTGAACAGGCGGGAGGGTCCGGCAGCGCAGGAGAGGCGAGGCGCACTGTAGGCCTGATGCGTGGTGCTGGCACTGGTGGTACTGGGCCGAGGACATGCACAGGAAGCCTGGTGCGGGGAGCTGCCACCGGAGGACTGGTGTGTGGAGGTGGCTCTGGATAGACCGGACCGTGCAGGCACACTGGAGCTCTTGAGCACCGAGCCTGCCCAACCTTACCTGGCTCGATGCCCACTCTAGCCTGGCCAATAGGAAGGGCTGGTATGAGTCGCAGCTGGCTCTGCACCCGCACTGGAAACACCGTGCGCTCCATAGCATAACACGGTGCCTGCCCGGTCTCTCTAGCCCCCCGGTAAGCACAGGGAATTTGCGCAGGTCTCCTACCTGGCATAGCCATACTCCCTGTAAGCCCCCAATCCAATACATTTTTGGGGCTGACTCTCAGGCTTCCATAAGCGTCGCCGTGCTGCCTCCTCATACCAGCGCCTCTCCGCTTTAGCCGTCTCCAGTTCTTCCTTGGGGCGGCGATATTCTCCAGGCTGTGCCCATGGTCCTTTTCCGTCCAGAATCTCCTCCCAAGTCCATTTCTCCAAGTAGTGCAGCCTCTTCGCACTGCTCCAGCGAATCCCAGGCGGGTTCCGGCACTCTCTCTGGGTCGACCGCCCACCTGTCTATTTCTTCCCACGTAGTATACTCCATACTTCTGCTGTCCATAACGTCCTCCCTTCGCTGCTCCTGCTGTCGCTGCCTGTAACCACGCCACTCGGTCCGTGTGTGGTGGGTGATTCTGTAACGGCGTTCGTTCGTCGAAAGAGAGTCGGACCGAAATGCAGCGTGGTGGTTACTCATGTCTTTAATGAAAACAAATGACGATACATGAAATAACTTAATAAATACAAAAACAACGAACGGAACGTGAAACCTAATTACAGCCTATCTGGTGAACACTACACAGAGACAGGAACAATCACCCACGAGATACACAGTGAAACCCAGGCTACCTAAATACGGTTCCCTATCAGAGACAACAAGAATCACCTGACTCTGATTGAGAACCGCCTCAGGCAGCCAAGCCTAAACTAGACACACCCCTAATCAACCACAATCCCAATGCCTACAAAAACCCCAATATCACAACACAATAAACCCATGTCACACCCTGGCCTGAACAAATATATAACGAAAACACAAAATACAATGACCAACGGATGCTTTGTGGTCTTATGCTGCCGTCTATTGGAAATATTTAGCAATTAAATGCAGGTTGAGAGCTTCAAGTTCCTTGGTGTCCACATCACCAACAAACTAACATGGTCCAAGCACACCAAGACAGTCGTGAAGAGGGCACGACAAAACCTATTCCCCCTCAGGAGACTGAAAAGATTTGGCATGGGTCCTCAGATCCTCAAAAGGTTTTACAGCTGCACCATCGAGAGCATCCTGACCGGTTTCATCACTGCCTGGTATGGCAACTGATCGGCCTCCGACCGCAAGGCACAACAGAGGTTAGTACGTACAGCCTAGTACATACCAAGCTTCCTGCCATCCAGGACCTTTATACCAGGCGGTGTCAGAGGAAGGCCCTAAAAATTGACTCCAGCCACCCTAGTCATAGACTGTTCTCTCTGCTACTACACGTCAAGCGGTACTGGAGGGCCAAGTCTAGGACCAAGAGGCTTCTAAACAGCTAATAACCGCCAAGCCATAAGACTCCTGAACATCTAATCAACTGGCTACCCAGACTATTTTCATTGCCCCCCCCCCTCTACACTGCTGCTACTCTCTGTTATTATCCATGCATAGTCACTTTAATAACTCTTTACATACCCTAAAACCCTTCATTAATATTCATTATTATACTTTTTATTATCTCTTACTTTTTAGGTATTTTCTTAAAAATGCATTGTTGGTTAATTAAGGGCTTGTAAGCAAGCATTTCACGTTATTCAGCGCATGTGACAAAAACAATTTGATTTCATTTCATTTCATTAATTAATTGACGTATAGACATTGGTGTGGCTGAGAATAGAGTGTTTTTTTGTGCTTAATTCCTTAGATCAGTCTCAAACCTGCCCCGCCATTTAGAAACAACACATTTTTTACTTAAAAAAATATATTCTGGCTGTTTAAATTGGCCACATCTTAAAAAGAGGTCAGGGACATGCATTTTGTTTAAGTTTGGACACCTTTTACTGGAAACTAATACGGGCTCCCAAGTGGTTCAGTGGTCTAAGACATCTCAGTACTAGAGGATCACTACAGACCCTGGTTCAGTGGTCTAAGACATCCCAGTACTAGAGGATCACTACAGACCCTGGTTCAGTGGTCTAAGACATCTCAGTACTAGAGGAGTCACTACAGACCCTGGTTCAGTGGTCTAAGACATCTCAGTACTAGAGGAGTCACTACAGACCCTGGTTCAGTGGTCTAAGACATCTCAGTACTAGAGGATCACTACAGACCCTGGTTCAGTGGTCTAAGGCATCTCAGTACTAGAGGATCACTACAGACCCTGGTTCAGTGGTCTAAGGCATCTCAGTACTAGAGGATCACTACAGACCCTGGTTCAGTGGTCTAAGGCATCTCAGTACTAGAGGAGTCACTACAGACCCTGGTTCAGTGGTCTAAGACATCTCAGTACTAGAGGATCACTACAGACCCTGGTTCAGTGGTCTAAGACATCTCAGTACTAGAGGATCACTACAGACCCTGGTTCAGTGGTCTAAGACATCTCAGTACTAGAGGAGTCACTACAGACCCTGGTTCAGTGGTCTAAGACATCTCAGTACTAGAGGATCACTACAGACCCTGGTTCAGTGGTCTAAGACATCTCAGTACTAGAGGATCACTACAGACCCTGGTTCAGTGGTCTAGGACATCTCAGTACTAGAGGATCACTACAGACCCTGGTTCAGTGGTCTAAGACATCTCAGTACTAGAGGGTCACTACAGACCCTGGTTCAGTGGTCTAAGACATCTCAGTACTAGAGGAGTCACTACAGACCCTGGTTCAGTGGTCTAAGACATCTCAGTACTAGAGGATCACTACAGACCCTGGTTCAGTGGTCTAAGACATCTCAGTACTAGAGGATCATTACAGACCCTGGTTCAGTGGTCTTAGACATCTCAGTACTAGAGGATCACTACAGACCCTGGTTCAGTGGTCTAAGACATCTCAGTACTAGAGGATCACTACAGACCCTGGTTCAGTGGTCTAAGGCATCTCAGTACTAGAGGATCACTACAGACCCTGGTTCAGTGGTCTAAGGCATCTCAGTACTAGAGGATCACTACAGACCCTGGTTCAGTGGTCTAAGGCATCTCAGTACTAGAGGAGTCACTACAGACCCTGGTTCAGTGGTCTAAGACATACCAGTACTAGAGGATCACTACAGACCCTGGTTCAGTGGTCTAAGACATCTCAGTACTAGAGGATCACTACAGACCCTGGTTCAGTGGTCTAAGACATCTCAGTACTAGAGGAGTCACTACAGACCCTGGTTCAGTGGTCTAAGACATCTCAGTACTAGAGGAGTCACTACAGACCCTGGTTCAGTGGTCTAAGGCATCTCAGTACTAGAGGAGTCACTACAGACCCTGGTTCAGTGGTCTAAGGCATCTCAGTACTAGAGGATCACTACAGACCCTGGTTCAGTGGTCTAAGACATCTCAGTACTAGAGGATCACTACAGACCCTGGTTCAGTGGTCTAAGACATCTCAGTACTAGAGGAGTCACTACAGACCCTGGTTCAGTGGTCTAAGACATCTCAGTACTAGAGGAGTCACTACAGACCCTGGTTCAGTGGTCTAAGACATCTCAGTACTAGAGGGTCACTACAGACCCTGGTTCAGTGGTCTAAGACATCTCAGTACTAGAGGAGTCACTACAGACCCTGGTTCAGTGGTCTAAGACATCTCAGTACTAGAGGATCACTACAGACCCTGGTTCAGTGGTCTAAGACATCTCAGTACTAGAGGATCATTACAGACCCTGGTTCAGTGGTCTAAGACATCTCAGTACTAGAGGATCACTACAGACCCTGTTTCAGTGGTCTAAGACATCTCAGTACTAGAGGATCACTACAGACCCTGGTTCAGTGGTCTAAGGCATCTCAGTACTAGAGGATCACTACAGACCCTGGTTCAGTGGTCTAAGGCATCTCAGTACTAGAGGATCACTACAGACCCTGGTTCAGTGGTCTAAGGCATCTCAGTGCTAGAGGAGTCACTACAGACCCTGGTTCAGTGGTCTAAGACATCTCAGTACTAGAGGATCACTACAGACCCTGGTTCAGTGGTCTAAGACATCTCAGTACTAGAGGATCACTACAGACCCTGGTTCAGTGGTCTAAGACATCTCAGTACTAGAGGAGTCACTACAGACCCTGGTTCAGTGGTCTAAGGCATCTCAGTACTAGAGGATCACTACAGACCCTGGTTCAGTGGTCTAAGACATCTCAGTACTAGAGGAGTCACTACAGACCCTGGTTCAGTGGTCTAAGGCATCTCAGTACTAGAGGATCACTACAGACCCTGGTTCAGTGGTCTAAGACATCTCAGTACTAGAGGATCACTACAGACCCTGGTTCAGTGGTCTAAGGCATCTCAGTACTAGAGGATCACTACAGACCCTGGTTCAGTGGTCTAAGGCATCTCAGTACTAGAGGATCACTACAGACCCTGGTTCAGTGGTCTAAGACATCTCAGTACTAGAGGAGTCACTACAGACCCTGGTTCAGTGGTCTAAGACATCTCAGTACTAGAGGATCACTACAGACCCTGGTTCAGTGGTCTAAGACATCTCAGTACTAGAGGGTCACTACAGACCCTGGTTCAGTGGTCTAAGACATCTCAGTACTAGAGGAGTCACTACAGACCCTGGTTCAGTGGTCTAAGACATCTCAGTACTAGAGGATCACTACAGACCCTGGTTCAGTGGTCTAAGACATCTCAGTACTAGAGGATCATTACAGACCCTGGTTCAGTGGTCTAAGACATCTCAGTACTAGAGGATCACTACAGACCCTGGTTCAGTGGTCTAAGACATCTCAGTACTAGAGGATCACTACAGACCCTGGTTCAGTGGTCTAAGGCATCTCAGTACTAGAGGATCACTACAGACCCTGGTTCAGTGGTCTAAGGCATCTCAGTACTAGAGGATCACTACAGACCCTGGTTCAGTGTTCTAAGGCATCTCAGTGCTAGAGGAGTCACTACAGACCCTGGTTCAGTGGTCTAAGACATCTCAGTACTAGAGGATCACTACAGACCCTGGTTCAGTGGTCTAAGACATCTCAGTACTAGAGGATCACTACAGACCCTGGTTCAGTGGTCTAAGACATCTCAGTACTAGAGGAGTCACTACAGACCCTGGTTCAGTGGTCTAAGGCATCTCAGTACTAGAGGATCACTACAGACCCTGGTTCAGTGGTCTAAGACATCTCAGTACTAGAGGAGTCACTACAGACCCTGGTTCAGTGGTCTAAGGCATCTCAGTACTAGAGGATCACTACAGACCCTGGTTCAGTGGTCTAAGACATCTCAGTACTAGAGGATCACTACAGACACTGGTTCAGTGGTCTAAGACATCTCAGTACTAGAGGATCACTACAGACCCTGGTTCAGTGGTCTAAGGCATCTCAGTACTAGAGGATCACTACAGACCCTGGTTCAGTGGTCTAAGGCATCTCAGTACTAGAGGATCACTACAGACCCTGGTTCAGTGGTCTAAGGCATCTCAGTACTAGAGGAGTCACTACAGACCCTGGTTCAGTGGTCTAAGACATCTCAGTACTAGAGGATCACTACAGACCCTGGTTCAGTGGTCTAAGACATCTCAGTACTAGAGGGTCACTACAGACCCTGGTTCAGTGGTCTAAGACATCTCAGTACTAGAGGAGTCACTACAGACCCTGGTTCAGTGGTCTAAGACATCTCAGTACTAGAGGATCACTACAGACCCTGGTTCAGTGGTCTAAGACATCTCAGTACTAGAGGATCATTACAGACCCTGGTTCAGTGGTCTAAGACATCTCAGTACTAGAGGATCACTACAGACCCTGGTTCAGTGGTCTAAGACATCTCAGTACTAGAGGATCACTACAGACCCTGGTTCAGTGGTCTAAGGCATCTCAGTACTAGAGGATCACTACAGACCCTGGTTCAGTGGTCTAAGGCATCTCAGTACTAGAGGATCACTACAGACCCTGGTTCAGTGGTCTAAGGCATCTCAGTGCTAGAGGAGTCACTACAGACCCTGGTTCAGTGGTCTAAGACATCTCAGTACTAGAGGATCACTACAGACCCTGGTTCAGTGGTCTAAGACATCTCAGTACTAGAGGATCACTACAGACCCTGGTTCAGTGGTCTAAGGCATCTCAGTACTAGAGGAGTCACTACAGACCCTGGTTCAGTGGTCTAAGGCATCTCAGTACTAGAGGATCACTACAGACCCTGGTTCAGTGGTCTAAGACATCTCAGTACTAGAGGATCACTACAGACCCTGGTTCAGTGGTCTAAGGCATCTCAGTACTAGAGGATCACTACAGACCCTGGTTCAGTGGTCTAAGACATCTCAGTACTAGAGGATCACTACAGACCCTGGTTCAGTGGTCTAAGACATCTCAGTACTAGAGGATCACTACAGACCCTGGTTCAGTGGTCTAAGGCATCTCAGTACTAGAGGATCACTACAGACCCTGGTTCAGTGGTCTAAGACATCTCAGTACTAGAGGATCACTACAGACCCTGGTTCAGTGGTCTAAGGCATCTCAGTACTAGAGGAGTCACTACAGACCCTGGTTCAGTGGTCTAAGACATCTCAGTACTAGAGGATCACTACAGACCCTGGTTCAGTGGTCTAAGACATCTCAGTACTAGAGGATCACTACAGACCCTGGTTCAGTGGTCTAAGACATCTCAGTACTAGAGGAGTCACTACAGACCCTGGTTCAGTGGTCTAAGACATCTCAGTACTAGAGGAGTCACTACAGACCCTGGTTCAGTGGTCTAAGACATCTCAGTACTAGAGGATCACTACAGACCCTGGTTCAGTGGTCTAAGACATCTCAGTACTAGAGGGTCACTACAGACCCTGGTTCAGTGGTCTAAGACATCTCAGTACTAGAGGAGTCACTACAGACCCTGGTTCAGTGGTCTAAGACATCTCAGTACTAGAGGATCACTACAGACCCTGGTTCAGTGGTCTAAGACATCTCAGTACTAGAGGATCACTACAGACCCTGGTTCAGTGGTCTAAGACATCTCAGTACTAGAGGATCACTACAGACCCTGGTTCAGTGGTCTAAGACATCTCAGTACTAGAGGATCACTACAGACCCTGGTTCAGTGGTCTAAGACATCTCAGTACTAGAGGATCACTACAGACCCTGGTTCAGTGGTCTAAGGCATCTCAGTACTAGAGGATCACTACAGACCCTGGTTCAGTGGTCTAAGGCATCTCAGTACTAGAGGATCACTACAGACCCTGGTTCAGTGGTCTAAGGCATCTCAGTACTAGAGGATCACTACAGACCCTGGTTCAGTGGTCTAAGACATCTCAGTACTAGAGGATCACTACAGACCCTGGTTCAGTGGTCTAAGGCATCTCAGTACTAGAGGATCACTACAGACCCTGGTTCAGTGGTCTAAGGCATCTCAGTACTAGAGGATCACTACAGACCCTGGTTCAGTGGTCTAAGACATCTCAGTACTAGAGGAGTCACTACAGACCCTGGTTCAGTGGTCTAAGACATCTCAGTACTAGAGGATCACTACAGACCCTGGTTCAGTGGTCTAAGACATCTCAGTACTAGAGGATCACTACAGACCCTGGTTCAGTGGTCTAAGACATCTCAGTACTAGAGGATCACTACAGACCCTGGTTCAGTGGTCTAAGACATCTCAGTACTAGAGGATCACTACAGACCCTGGTTCAGTGGTCTAAGACATCTCAGTACTAGAGGATCACTACAGACCCTGGTTCAGTGGTCTAAGACATCTCAGTACTAGAGGATCACTACAGACCCTGGTTCAGTGGTCTAAGACATCTCAGTACTAGAGGATCACTACAGACCCTGGTTCAGTGGTCTAAGACATCTCAGTACTAGAGGATCACTACAGACCCTGGTTCAGTGGTCTAAGACATCTCAGTACTAGAGGAGTCACTACAGACCCTGGTTCAGTGGTCTAAGACATCTCAGTACTAGAGGAGTCACTACAGACCCTGGTTCAGTGGTCTAAGACATCTCAGTACTAGAGGATCACTACAGACCCTGGTTCAGTGGTCTAAGACATCTCAGTACTAGAGGGTCACTACAGACCCTGGTTCAGTGGTCTAAGACATCTCAGTACTAGAGGAGTCACTACAGACCCTGGTTCAGTGGTCTAAGACATCTCAGTACTAGAGGATCACTACAGACCCTGGTTCAGTGGTCTAAGACATCTCAGTACTAGAGGATCATTACAGACCCTGGTTCAGTGGTCTAAGACATCTCAGTACTAGAGGATCACTACAGACCCTGGTTCAGTGGTCTAAGACATCTCAGTACTAGAGGATCACTACAGACCCTGGTTCAGTGGTCTAAGGCATCTCAGTACTAGAGGATCACTACAGACCCTGGTTCAGTGGTCTAAGGCATCTCAGTACTAGAGGATCACTACAGACCCTGGTTCAGTGGTCTAAGGCATCTCAGTACTAGAGGATCACTACAGACCCTGGTTCAGTGGTCTAAGGCATCTCAGTACTAGAGGATCACTACAGACCATGGTTCAGTGGTCTAAGACATCTCATTACTAGAGGGTCACTACAGACCCTGGTTCAGTGGTCTAAGACATCTCAGTACTAGAGGAGTCACTACAGACCCTGGTTCAGTGGTCTAAGACATCTCAGTACTAGAGGAGTCACTACAGACCCTGGTTCAGTGGTCTAAGACATCTCAGTACTAGAGGAGTCACTACAGACCCTGGTTCAGTGGTCTAAGACATCTCAGTACTAGAGGATCACTACAGACCCTGGTTCAGTGGTCTAAGACATCTCAGTACTAGAGGATCACTACAGACCCTGGTTCAGTGGTCTAAGACATCTCATTACTAGAGGATCACTACAGACCCTGATTCAGTGGTCTAAGGCAATCTCAGTACTAGAGGAGTCACTACAGACCCTGGTTCAGTGGTCTAAGGCATCTCAGTACTAGAGGATCACTACAGACCATGGTTCAGTGGTCTAAGACATCTCATTACTAGAGGGTCACTACAGACCCTGGTTCAGTGGTCTAAGACATCTCAGTACTGGAGGAGTCACTACAGACCCTGGTTCAGTGGTCTAAGACATCTCAGTACTAGAGGATAACTACAGACCCTGGTTCAGTGGTCTAAGACATCTCAGTACTAGAGGATCACTACAGACCCTGGTTCAGTGGTAAGACATCTCAGTACTAGAGATCACTCTGGTTCAGTACTAGAGGCATCTCATTACTAGAGAGTCACTACAGACCCTGGTTCAGTGGTCTAAGACATCTCAGTACTAGAGGATCACTACAGACCCTGGTTCAGTGGTCTAAGACATCTCAGTACTAGAGGATCACTACAGACCCTGGTTCAGTGGTCTAAGACATCTCAGTACTAGAGGATCACTACAGACCCTGGTTCAGTGGTCTAAGACATCTCATTACTAGAGGAGTCACTACAGACCCTGGTTCAGTGGTCTAAGACATCTCAGTACTAGAGGATCACTACAGACCCTGGTTCAGTGGTCTAAGACATCTCAGTACTAGAGTATCACTACAGACCCTGGTTCAGTGGTCTAAGACATCTCATTACTAGAGGAGTCACTACAGACCCTGGTTCAGTGGTCTAAGACATCTCAGTACTAGAGGATCACTACAGACCCTGGTTCAGTGGTCTAAGACATCTCAGTACTAGAGGAGTCACTACAGACCCTGGTTCAGTGGTCTAAGGCATCTCAGTACTAGAGGATCACTACAGATCCTGGTTCAGTGGTCTAAGACATCTCAGTACTAGAGGATCACTACATACCCTGGTTCAGTGGTCTAAGACATCTCAGTACTAAAGGAGTCACTACAGACCCTGGTTCAGTGGTCTAAGGCATCTCAGTACTAGAGGATCACTACAGACCCTGGTTCAGTGGTCTAAGGCATCTCAGGACTAGAGGATCACTACAGACCCTGGTTCAGTGGTCTAAGGCATCTCAGTACTAGAGGAGTCACTACAGACCCTGGTTCAGTGGTCTAAGACATCTCAGTACTAGAGGAGTCACTACAGACCCTGGTTCAGTGGTCTAAGACATCTCAGTACTAGAGGAGTCACTACAGACCCTGGTTCAGTGGTCTAAGGCATCTCAGTACTAGAGGATCACTACAGACCATGGTTCAGTGGTCTAAGACATCTCATTACTGGAGGGTCACTACAGACCCTGGTTCAGTGGTCTAAGACATCTCAGTACTAGAGGAGTCACTACAGACCCTGGTTCAGTGGTCTAAGACATCTCAGTACTAGAGGATCACTACAGACCCTGGTTCAGTGGTCTAAGACATCTCAGTACTAGAGTATCACTACAGACCCTGGTTCAGTGGTCTAAGACATCTCAGTACTAGAGTATCACTACAGACCCTGGTTCAGTGGTCTAAGACATCTCAGTACTAGAGGAGTCACTACAGACCATGGTTCAGTGGTCTAAGACATCTCAGTACTAGAGGAGTCACTACAGACACTGGTTCAGTGGTCTAAGACATCTCAGTACTAGAGGATCACTACAGACCCTGGTTCAGTGGTCTAAGACATCTCAGTACTAGAGGATCACTACAGACCCTGGTTCAGTGGTCTAAGACATCTCAGTACTAGAGGGTCACTACAGACCCTGGTTCAGTGGTCTAAGACATCTCAGTACTAGAGGAGTCACTACAGACCCTGGTTCAGTGGTCTAAGACATCTCAGTACTAGAGGATCACTACAGACCCTGGTTCAGTGGTCTAAGACATCTCAGTACTAGAGGATCATTACAGACCCTGGTTCAGTGGTCTAAGACATCTCAGTACTAGAGGATCACTACAGACCCTGGTTCAGTGGTCTAAGACATCTCAGTACTAGAGGATCACTACAGACCCTGGTTCAGTGGTCTAAGGCATCTCAGTACTAGAGGATCACTACAGACCCTGGTTCAGTGGTCTAAGGCATCTCAGTACTAGAGGATCACTACAGACCCTGGTTCAGTGGTCTAAGGCATCTCAGTACTAGAGGATCACTACAGACCCTGGTTCAGTGGTCTAAGGCATCTCAGTACTAGAGGATCACTACAGACCATGGTTCAGTGGTCTAAGACATCTCATTACTAGAGGGTCACTACAGACCCTGGTTCAGTGGTCTAAGACATCTCAGTACTAGAGGAGTCACTACAGACCCTGGTTCAGTGGTCTAAGACATCTCAGTACTAGAGGAGTCACTACAGACCCTGGTTCAGTGGTCTAAGACATCTCAGTACTAGAGGATCACTACAGACCCTGGTTCAGTGGTCTAAGACATCTCAGTACTAGAGGATCACTACAGACCCTGGTTCAGTGGTCTAAGACATCTCATTACTAGAGGATCACTACAGACCCTGATTCAGTGGTCTAAGGCAATCTCAGTACTAGAGGAGTCACTACAGACCCTGGTTCAGTGGTCTAAGGCATCTCAGTACTAGAGGATCACTACAGACCATGGTTCAGTGGTCTAAGACATCTCATTACTAGAGGGTCACTACAGACCCTGGTTCAGTGGTCTAAGACATCTCAGTACTAGAGGAGTCACTACAGACCCTGGTTCAGTGGTCTAAGACATCTCAGTACTAGAGGATAACTACAGACCCTGGTTCAGTGGTCTAAGACATCTCAGTACTAGAGGATCACTACAGACCCTGGTTCAGTGGTCTAAGACATCTCAGTACTAGAGTATCACTACAGACCCTGGTTCAGTGGTCTAAGACATCTCATTACTAGAGGAGTCACTACAGACCCTGGTTCAGTGGTCTAAGACATCTCAGTACTAGAGGATCACTACAGACCCTGGTTCAGTGGTCTAAGACATCTCATTACTAGAGGAGTCACTACAGACCCTGGTTCAGTGGTCTAAGACATCTCAGTACTAGAGGATCACTACAGACCCTGGTTCAGTGGTCTAAGACATCTCAGTACTAGAGGATCACTACAGACCCTGGTTCAGTGGTCTAAGACATCTCAGTACTAGAGGATCACTACAGACATCCTGGTTCAGTGGTTCAGTGGTCTAAGACATCTCAGTACTAGAGGATCACTACAGACCCTGGTTCAGTGGTCTAAGACCATGGTTCAGTGGTCTAAGACATCTCATTACTAGAGGATCACTACAGACCCTGGTTCAGTGGTCTAAGACATCTCAGTACTAGAGGATCACTACAGACCCTGGTTCAGTGGTCTAAGACATCTCAGTACTAGAGGAGTCACTACAGACCCTGGTTCAGTGGTCTAAGGCATCTCAGTACTAGAGGATCACTACAGACCCTGGTTCAGTGGTCTAAGACATCTCAGTACTAGAGGATCACTACAGACCCTGGTTCAGTGGTCTAAGACATCTCAGTACTAGAGGAGTCACTACAGACACTGGTTCAGTGGTCTAAGACATCTCAGTACTAGAGGATCACTACAGACCCTGGTTCAGTGGTCTAAGACATCTCAGTACTAGAGGATCACTACAGACCCTGGTTCAGTGGTCTAAGGCATCTCAGTACTAGAGGAGTCACTACAGACCCTGGTTCAGTGGTCTAAGACATCTCAGTACTAGAGGATCACTACAGACCCTGGTTCAGTGGTCTAAGACATCTCAGTACTAGAGGAGTCACTACAGACCCTGGTTCAGTGGTCTAAGGCATCTCAGTACTAGAGGATCACTACAGACCCTGGTTCAGTGGTCTAAGACATCTCATTACTAGAGGAGTCACTACAGACCCTGATTCAGTGGTCTAAGACATCTCAGTACTAGAGGATCACTACAGACCCTGGTTCAGTGGTCTGAGACATCTCATTACTAGAGGATCACTACAGACCCTGGTTCAGTGGTCTAAGACATCTCAGTACTAGAGTATCACTACAGACCCTGGTTCAGTGGTCTAAGGCATCTCAGTACTAGAGGATCACTACAGACCATGGTTCAGTGGTCTAAGACATCTCAGTACTGGAGGGTCACTACAGACCCTGGTTCAGTGGTCTAAGACATCTCAGTACTAGAGGATCACTACAGACCCTGGTTCAGTGGTCTAAGACATCTCAGTACTAGAGGATCACTACAGACCCTGGTTCAGTGGTCTAAGACATCTCAGTACTAGAGGAATCACTACAGACCCTGGTTCAGTGGTCTAAGACATCTCAGTACTAGAGTATCACTACAGACCCTGGTTCAGTGGTCTAAGACATCTCATTACTAGAGGAGTCACTACAGACCCTGGTTCAGTGGTCTAAGACATCTCAGTACTAGAGGATCACTACAGACCCTGGTTCAGTGGTCTAAGACATCTCAGTACTAGAGGATCACTACAGACCCTGGTTCAGTGGTCTAAGACATCTCAGTACTAGAGTATCACTACAGACCCTGGTTCAGTGGTCTAAGACATCTCAGTACTAGAGGAGTCACTACAGACCCTGGTTCAGTGGTCTAAGACATCTCAGTACTAGAGGATCACTACAGACCCTGGTTCAGTGGTCTAAGACATCTCAGTACTAGAGGATCACTACAGACCCTGGTTCAGTGGTCTAAGACATCTCAGTACTAGAGTATCACTACAGACCCTGGTTCAGTGGTCTAAGAAATCTCATTACTAGAGGAGTCACTACAGACCCTGGTTCAGTGGTCTAAGACATCTCAGTACTAGAGGATCACTACAGACCCTGGTTCAGTGGTCTAAGACATCTCATTACTAGAGGATCACTACAGACCCTGGTTCAGTGGTCTAAGACATCTCAGTACTAGAGTATCACTACAGACCCTGGTTCAGTGGTCTAAGACATCTCATTACTAGAGGAGTCACTACAGACCCTGGTTCAGTGGTCTAAGACATCTCAGTACTAGAGGATCACTACAGACCCTGGTGCAGTGGTCTAAGGCATCTCAGTACTAGAGTATCACTACAGACCCTGATTCAGTGGTCTAAGACATCTCATTACTAGAGGAGTCACTACAGACCCTGGTTCAGTGGTCTAAGACATCTCAGTACTAGAGGATCACTACAGACCCTGGTTCAGTGGTCTAAGGCATCTCAGTACTAGAGGATCACTACAGACCCTGGTTCAGTGGTCTAAGACATCTCAGTACTAGAGTATCACTACAGACCCTGGTTCAGTGGTCTAAGAAATCTCATTACTAGAGGAGTCACTACAGACCCTGGTTCAGTGGTCTAAGGCATCTCAGTACTAGAGTATCACTACAGACCCTGGTTCAGTGGTCTAAGACATCTCATTACTAGAGGATCACTACAGACCCTGGTTCAGTGGTCTAAGACATCTCAGTACTAGAGTATCACTACAGACCCTGGTTCAGTGGTCTAAGACATCTCATTACTAGAGGAGTCACTACAGACCCTGGTTCAGTGGTCTAAGACATCTCAGTACTAGAGGATCACAACAGACCCTGGTTCAGTGGTCTAAGGCATCTCAGTACTAGAGGATCACTACAGACCCTGGTTCAGTGGTCTAAGAAATCTCATTACTAGAGGAGTCACTACAGACCCTGGTTCAGTGGTCTAAGACATCTCAGCACTAGAGGATCACTACAGACCCTGGTTCAGTGGTCTAAGACATCTCATTACTAGAGGATCACTACAGACCCTGGTTCAGTGGTCTACGACATCTCAGTACTAGAGTATCATTACAGACCCTGGTTCAGTGGTCTAAGACATCTCAGTACTAGAAGAGTCACTACAGACCCTGGGTCAGTGGTCTAAGACATCTCAGTACTAGAGGAGTCACTACAGACCCTGGTTCAGTGGTCTAAGACATCTCAGTACTAGAGGATCACTACAGACCCTGGTTCAGTGGTCTAAGACATCTCAGTACTAGAGGATCACTACAGACCCTGGTTCAGTGGTCTAAGGCATCTAAGTACTAGAGGAGTCACTACAGACCCTGGTTCAGTGGTCTAAGACATCTCAGTACTAGAGTATCACTACAGACCCTGGTTCAGTGGTCTAAGACATCTCAGTACTAGAGGAGTCACTACAGACCCTGGTTCAGTGGTCTAAGACATCTCAGTACTAGAGGATCACTACAGACCCTGGTTCAGTGGTCTAAGGCATCTCAGTACTAGAGGAGTCACTACAGACCCTGGTTCAGTGGTCTAAGACATCTCAGTACTAGTGGATCACTACAGACCCTGGTTCAGTGGTCTAAGACATCTCAGTACTAGAGGATCACTACAGACCCTGGTTCAGTGGTCTAAGGCATCTAAGTACTAGAGGAGTCACTACAGACCCTGGTTAAGCGGTCTAACACATCTCAGTACTAGAGGAGTCACTACAGACCCTGGTTCAGTGGTCTAAGACATCTCAGTACTAGAGGAGTCACTACAGACCCTGGTTCAGTGGTCTAAGACATCTCAGTACTAGAGGATCACTACAGACCCTGGTTCAGTGGTCTAAGGCATCTCAGTACTAGAGGAGTCACTACAGACCCTGGTTCAGTGGTCTAAGACATCTCAGTACTAGTGGATCACTACAGACCCTGGTTCAGTGGTCTAAATTATATCTCTATTGGGAAACCGGGCCCAGAGGGACTTACAGTACATTTGCTGTATTGTAGTGTATTTTAGCTTTTAAAAGGCTTCTATAGTTTGGAATTTCCACTTTAAAAATGTCCAACTTGATTTGCCCTGATGAAAATTGTTAATTAATTATAATCCACATAATAATTCATATTTCCTGTTGCTGCTAGATTATTTTCCTGTTGTAAGGGCATTCATCTTTAGATATCTAGGTGAGACAACCACATATCACAGTCAGATATACAGGATACCAACATTCCTGTTAAATAATGGATATATAGATATCTAGGAGAGACAACCACATATCACAGTCTAATATACAGGACACCAACATTCCATTCCAGCTAAACAACAGTTTTATAAACATCTCAAATCTATGAATAAAAAATCAGAGGACATTAATATTGAAGGTTCACACCCATAAGCAATCTGATGAAAAAACAAATGGGATTTTTGGGGGGGATATAGCATTTTGGAAATAAACGTAATAATTATTCAACAGAATTGTCATCTCACCTCTTAGCTCTGGTGTCATGTTCCCGAAAGAGAGTCTTTTTAGAGGCAGGGCCCCCATCCTCTCTCTCCCCAGAGAGACTCATTTTAGAGCACTGACCCCTAAACAGAGATCCAACATGTTGGTTGTGGTTAACACAGTGACAACTAAACAGAGATCTAGCATGTTGGTTGTGATTAACACAGTGACAACTAAACAGAGATCCAACATGTTGGTTGTGGTTAACACAGTAACAACTAAACAGAGATCCAACATGTTGGTTGTGGTTAACACAGTGACAACTAAACAGAGATCCAGCATGTTGGTTGTGGTTAACACAGTGACAACTAAACAGAGACCCAACATGTTGGTTGTGGTTAACACAGTGACAACTAAACAGAGATCCAGCATGTTGGTTGTGGTTAACACAGTGACAACTAAACAGAGATCCAGCATGTTGGTTGTGGTTAACACAGTGACAACTAAACAGAGATCCAGCATGTTGGTTGTGGTTATTAACACAGTGACAACTAAACAGAGATCCAGCATGTTGGTTGTGGTTAACACAGTGACAACTAAACATAGATCCAACATGTTGGTTGTGGTTAACACAGTGACAACTAAACATAGATCCAGCATGTTGGTTGTGGTTAACACAGTGACAACTAAACATAGATCCAACATGTTGGTTGTGGTTAACACAGTGACAACTAAACATAGATCCAACATGTTGGTTGTGGTTAACACAGTGACAACTAAACATAGATCCAACATGTTGGTTGTGGTTAACACAGTGACAACTAAACATAGATCCAACATGTTGGTTGTGGTTAACACAGTGACAACTAAACATAGATCCAACATGTTGGTTGTGGTTAACACAGTGACAACTAAACATAGATCCAACATGTTGGTTGTGGTTAACACAGTGACAACTAAACAGAGATCCAACATGTTGGTTGTGGTTATTAACACAGTGACAACTAAACATAGATCCAACATGTTGGTTGTGGTTAACACAGTGACAACTAAACATAGATCCAACATGTTGGTTGTGGTTAACACAGTGACAACTAAACATAGATCCAACATGTTGGTTGTGGTTAACACAGTGACAACTAAACATAGATCCAACATGTTGGTTGTGGTTAACACAGTGACAACTAAACATAGATCCAACATGTTGGTTGTGGTTAACACAGTGACAACTAAACATAGATCCAACATGTTGGTTGTGGTTAACACAGTGACAACTAAACATAGATCCAACATGTTGGTTGTGGTTAACACAGTGACAACTAAACATAGATCCAACATGTTGGTTGTGGTTAACACAGTGACAACTAAACATAGATCCAACATGTTGGTTGTGGTTAACACAGTGACAACTAAACATAGATCCAACATGTTGGTTGTGGTTAACACAGTGACAACTAAACATAGATCCAACATGTTGGTTGTGGTTAACACAGTGACAACTAAACATAGATCCAACATGTTGGTTGTGGTTAACACAGTGACAACTAAACATAGATCCAACATGTTGGTTGTGGTTAACACAGTGACAACTAAACATAGATCCAACATGTTGGTTGTGGTTAACACAGTGACAACTAAACAGAGATCCAACATGTTGGTTGTGGTTAACACAGTGACAACTAAACAGAGATCCAACATGTTGGTTGTGGTTAACACAGTGACAACTAAACATAGATCCAACATGTTGGTTGTGGTTAACACAGTGACAACTAAACAGAGATCCAACATGTTGGTTGTGGACAACTAAACATTATTAACACAGTGACAACTAAACATAGATCCAACATGTTGGTTGTGGTTAACACAGTGACAACTAAACATAGATCCAACATGTTGGTTGTGGTTAACACAGTGACAACTAAACATAGATCCAACATGTTGGTTGTGGTTAACACAGTGACAACTAAACATAGATCCAACATGTTGGTTGTGGTTAACACAGTGACAACTAAACATAGATCCAACATGTTGGTTGTGGTTAACACAGTGACAACTAAACAGAGATCCAACATGTTGGTTGTGGTTAACACAGTGACAACTAAACAGACAACTAAACATGTTGGTTGTGAGATCCAACATGTTGGTTGTGGTTAACACAGTGACAACTAAACATAGATCCAACATGTTGGTTGTGGTTAACACAGTGACAACTAAACATAGATCCATCATGTTGGTTGTGGTTAACACAGTGACAACTAAACATAGATCCAACATGTTGGTTGTGGTTAACACAGTGACAACTAAACATAGATCCAACATGTTGGTTGTGGTTAACACAGTGACAACTAAACATAGATCCAACATGTTGGTTGTGGTTAACACAGTGACAACTAAACATAGATCCAACATGTTGGTTGTGGTTATTAACACAGTGACAACTAAACATAGATCCAACATGTTGGTTGTGGTTAACACAGTGACAACTAAACATAGATCCAACATGTTGGTTGTGGTTAACACAGTGACAACTAAACATAGATCCAACATGTTGGTTGTGGTTAACACAGTGACAACTAAACATAGATCCAGCATGTTGGTTGTGGTTATTAAACACAGTGACAACTAAACATAGATCCAACATGTTGGTTGTGGTTAACACAGTGACAACTAAACATAGATCCAACATGTTGGTTGTGGTTAACACACAGTGACAACTAAACATAGATCCAACATGTTGGTTGTGGTTAACACAGTGACAACTAAACATAGATCCAACATGTTGGTTGTGGTTAACACAGTGACAACTAAACAGAGATCCAACATGTTGGTTGTGGTTAACACAGTGACAACTAAACATAGATCCAACATGTTGGTTGTGGTTAACACAGTGACAACTAAACATAGATCCAACCTGTTGGTTGTGGTTATTAACACAGTGACAACTAAACAGAGATCCAACATGTTGGTTGTGGTTAACACAGTGACAACTAAACATAGATCCAACATGTTGGTTGTGGTTAACACAGTGACAACTAAACAGAGATCCAACATGTTGGTTGTGGTTAACACAGTGACAACTAAACATAGATCCAACATGTTGGTTGTGGTTAACACAGTGACAACTAAACAGAGATCCAACATGTTGGTTGTGGTTATTAACACAGTGACAACTAAACAGAGATCCAACATGTTGGTTGTGGTTAACACAGTGACAACTAAACATAGATCCAACATGTTGGTTGTGGTTAACACAGTGACAACTAAACAGAGATACAACATGTTGGTTGTGGTTAACACAGTGACAACTAAACAGAGATCCAACATGTTGGTTGTGGTTAACACAGTTAACACAGTGACAACTAAACATAGATCCAACATGTTGGTTGTGGTTAACACAGTGACAACTAAACATAGATCCAACATGTTGGTTGTGGTTATTAACACAGTGACAACTAAACAGAGATCCAACATGTTGGTTGTGGTTATTAACACAGTGACAACTAAACAGAGATCCAACATGTTGGTTGTGGTTATTAACACAGTAACAACTAAACATAGATCCAACCTGTTGGTTGTGGTTAACACAGTGACAACTAAACAGAGATCCAACATGTTGGTTGTGGTTAACACAGTGACAACTAAACAGAGATCCAGCATGTTGGTTGTGGTTAACACAGTGACAACTAAACATAGATCCAACCTGTTGGTTGTGGTTATTAACACAGTGACAACTAAACAGAGATCCAACATGTTGGTTGTGGTTATTAACACAGTAACAACTAAACATAGATCCAACCTGTTGGTTGTGGTTATTAACACAGTAACAACTAAACATAGATCCAACCTGTTGGTTGTGGTTAACACAGTGACAACTAAACATAGATCCAACCTGTTGGTTGTGGTTAACACAGTGACAACTAAACAGAGATCCAACATGTTGGTTGTGGTTAACACAGTGACAACTAAACAGAGATCCAACATGTTGGTTGTGGTTAACACAGTGACAACTAAACAGAGATCCAACATGTTGGTTGTGGTTAACACAGTGACAACTAAACAGAGATCCAACATGTTGGTTGTGGTTAACACAGTGACAACTAAACAGAGATCCAACATGTTGGTTGTGGTTAACACAGTGACAACTAAACAGAGATCCAACATGTTGGTTGTGGTTAACACAGTGACAACTAAACAGAGATACAACATGTTGGTTGTGGTTAACACAGTGACAACTAAACATAGATCCAACATGTTGGTTGTGGTTAACACAGTGACAACTAAACAGAGATCCAACATGTTGGTTGTGGTTAACACAGTGACAACTAAACAGAGATCCAGCATGTTGGTTGTGGTTAACACAGTGACAACTAAACATAGATCCAACCTGTTGGTTGTGGTTATTAACACAGTGACAACTAAACAGAGATCCAACATGTTGGTTGTGGTTATTAACACAGTAACAACTAAACATAGATCCAACCTGTTGGTTGTGGTTAACACAGTGACAACTAAACAGAGATCCAACATGTTGGTTGTGGTTAACACAGTGACAACTAAACAGAGATCCAACATGTTGGTTGTGGTTATTAACACAGTGACAACTAAACAGAGATCCAACATGTTGGTTGTGGTTATTAACACAGTAACAACTAAACATAGATCCAACCTGTTGGTTGTGGTTAACACAGTGACAACTAAACAGAGATCCAACATGTTGGTTGTGGTTATTAACACAGTAACAACTAAACATAGATCCAACCTGTTGGTTGTGGTTATTAACACAGTAACAACTAAACATAGATCCAACCTGTTGGTTGTGGTTATTAACACAGTGACAACTAAACAGAGATCCAACATGTTGGTTGTGGTTATTAACACAGTAACAACTAAACATAGATCCAACCTGTTGGTTGTGGTTATTAACACAGTAACAACTAAACATAGATCCAACATGTTGGTTGTGGTTAACACAGTGACAACTAAACAGAGATCCAACATGTTGGTTGTGGTTAACACAGTGACAACTAAACAGAGATCCAACATGTTGGTTGTGGTTAACACAGTGACAACTAAACAGAGATCCAGCATGTTGGTTGTGGTTAACACAGTGACAACTAATTATTGAATGTCAATTGTTGTCATTTATTCATTATCTCTTAGAAATAAAACATTTACTAACAGACATAGAAACAGTCAGGTGATTTAATGCATCACATGAACATGTAGTTGTGACTGATATTTATCTCCATGTTTTGTTTCATTAATAACTATGATTAATAACTGTTTGTTGTATTTGACACTGTGTGTTAAGGGTTCCCAAATGTGCAACATAAAGAATCATATCTCAAGTCTTTCTATTGAATGTCTGACTACGCCTAACTTCATAATAATTAGCCAAGACTTACCAGAATCTGCCCGTCTTTCCTTCAAATCAACACATTTAGCTTCTAATTGTACAGAGAAATATGTTTCCACAGTCATCTTGTAACAGCGAGGGCTACATGCACAATTTCCTATGAGGAAATCACGTTTTATTCTGACACTCTTGCAGAGGAAGTAGCCTCGATTACAAATTTCAAAACCCTTTTTATATGACATATTTATATTTTAATCTCAATACAAGTTTTAACATTCCATGAAGGTTCACATGGAAAATACAACTCAGATCCTGTACAGATATTGTCTTTATTTAAACCAAGGCAGTTTGAGATATTAGCGATGAAATTGCAACTATCAGCTGCTGTAAACCTCTGTGATGTTATAGACCCCAATCTGAACAGTTTCTTTCCCCATGCTGCCCTCACCAACTGGCCATCTGGCCCATAGAGACTAAATGACTATGCTGTGTTCCTCACCAACTGGCCATCTGGCCCATAGAGACTAAATGACTATGCTGTGTTCCTCACCAACTGGCCATCTGGTCCATAGAGACTAAAGGACTATGCTGTGGCCCTCACCAACTGGCCATCTGGTCCACAGAGACTAAAGGACTATGCTGTGTTCCTCACCAACTGGCCATCTGGTCCATAGAGACTAAAGGACTATGCTGTGGCCCTCACCAACTGGCCATCTGGTCCACAGAGACTAAAGGACTATGCTGTGGCCCTCACCAACTGGCCACCTGGTCCATATAGTCTAAAGGACTATGCTGTGGCCCTCACCAACTGGCCACCTGGTCCATATAGTCTAAAGGACTATGCTGTGGCCCTCACCAACTGGCCCATAGAGACTAAAGGACTATGCTGTGGCCCTCACCAACTGGCCACCTGGTCCATATAGTCTAAAGGACTATGCTGTGGCCCTCACCAACTGGCCCATAGAGACTAAAGGACTATGCTGTGGCCCTCACCAACTGGCCATCTGGTCCATAGAGACTAAAGGACTATGCTGTGATCCTCACCATCTGGTCCATAGAGACTAAAGGACTATGCTGTGGCCCTCACCATCTGGTCCATAGAGACTAAAGGACTATGCTGTGATCCTCACCATCTGGTCCATAGAGACTAAAGGACTATGCTGTGGCCCTCACCAACTGGCCATCTGGCCCATAGAGACTAAAGGACTATGCTGTGGCCCTCACCAACTGGCCATCTGGTCCATAGAGACTAAAGGACTATGCTGTGGCCCTCACCAACTGGCCATCTGGCCCATAGAGACTAAAGGACTATGTTGTGGCCCTCACCAACTGGCCATCTGGTCCATAGAGACTAAAGGACTATGCTGTGGCCCTCACCAACTGGCCACTTGGCCCATAGAGACTAAAGGACTATGTTGTGGCCCTCACCAACTGGCCACCTGGCCCATAGAGACTAAAGGACTATGCACTCTACGCTACACACCTCATCAA
Organism: Oncorhynchus keta; assembly: GCF_023373465.1. Lineage (NCBI taxonomy): Eukaryota > Metazoa > Chordata > Actinopteri > Salmoniformes > Salmonidae > Oncorhynchus > Oncorhynchus keta. Next base: position 83,319 of record NW_026290530.1, read on the forward strand.
ACCATCTCTAAGTGGTGGAAGGTATTGGGAAGGTAGACAGATAACAGTGAATATGATACATGGAGGAAGGTATTGGGAAGGTAGAAAGATAACAGTGAATATGATACATGGAGGAAGGTATTGGGAAGGTAGAAAGATAACAGTGAATATGAGACATGGGGGAAGGCTGAAAGATAACAGTGATTTCCCCACAAGAATTGAAAACAGGAAGTGAACTCAGTCACATGGTTGTGCTAACTACAGTAGTGTTGCAAAAGCCTTTACACTCCACTCTTCCCATCAGTCTCAATAACAGAACCTGTGGTTTAATGTAGATCCACGTCGATACATGTGGTATTCTCAACTTCTGTTTTACCAGAACAGAGACATTTCAGAGGAGGCTGGTGGGCAGAGTTATAGGAAGACGGGTTAATATTTTTGGCTGAATTGGAATGAATAAATGAAGTGTTTGATACCGTTCCATAAATCCATTCCAGTCTTTACAATGAGCCCATCCTCCTATAGCTCCTCCAACAGCCTCCTCTGGTCTGTATGTCAAAGTATGCAGGTGTTCATGTTGCTGTGGAGGCAAGTTAAATATTTTTTAAACTACCTTTAAATGTCCAATTGAGCCATATAAATAAAATACAATCTAATGTGTAAATGGTGCATTTCTAAGTTTTGTAGAAAAATATGAAGTTAAAAAGTTCTACTCGGTGACATCAAAAGTGTAATAATTTTTAAAGCAGTGATTTTCAAACACAGTTAGATTATCAGTGGTGTGGGGAGCAATAAAATACCCTCCATGGGGCTAGAAACTGTCACAGGGTGGAGGTCATCGGTTGAGTGTACTCCCTGAGGGTGCCACTGGAGGGCACCCTTATGTTTTCTAGTGTCCAAGTTTTCCTGATTGGCCTTATTGGGTTCACCTGGTGTACGACTATTTAGGTTCCCCTTTAGACTGGGCCAGGTGATCAGGACTATTTAGGTTCCCCTTTAGACCGGGCCGGGTGATCAGGTCTATTTAGGTTCCCCTTTAGACTGGGCCGGGTGATCAGGTCTATTTAGGTTCCCCTTTAGACTGGGCCGGGTGATCAGGTCTATTTAGGTTCCCCTTTAGACTGGGCCGGGTGATCAGGTCTATTTAGGTTCCCCTTTAGACTGGGCCGGGTGATCAGGTCTATTTAGGTTCCCCTTTAGACTGGGCCGGGTGATCAGGACTATTTAGGTTCCCCTTTAGACTGGGCCGGGTGATCAGGTCTATTTAGGTTCCCCTTTAGACTGGGCCGGGTGATCAGGTCTATTTAGGTTCCCCTTTAGACTGGGCCGGGTGATCAGGTCTATTTAGGTTCCCCTTTAGACTGGGCCGGGTGATCAGGTCTATTTAGGTTCCCCTTTAGACTGGGCCGGGTGATCAGGTCTATTTAGGTTCCCCTTTAGACTGGGCCGGGTGATCAGGTCTATTTAGGTTCCCCTTTAGACTGGGCTGGGTGATCAGGTCTATTTAGGTTCCCCTTTAGACTGGGCCGGTTGATCAGGTCTCTTGTTTTGTTTAGTGTTCCCCTGTTGCTTTGTTATTTTGCTGTGAAGACTTTAGTAAATGTTCTGGATTCACCCTCACCTCTACCTGCTGTGTTTCTCTGCTCCTGGGTCCAAGTACGTGCGAGCCTTACTGTCACAGTAGACCTGAGCCACAATGGACCCAGCAGAGATCTCTCTGTCATCATAGGAGCATTACTGTCACAGTAGACCTGAGCTACAATGGACCCAGCAGAGATCTCTCTGTCATCGTAGGAGCATTACTGTCACAGTAGACCTGAGCTACAATGGACCCAGCAGAGATCTCTCTGTCATCATAGGAACATTACTGTCACAGTAGACCTGAGCTACAATGGACCCAGCAGAGATCTCTCTGTCATCATAGGAACATTACTGTCACAGTAGACCTGAGCTACAATGGACCCAGCAGAGTTCTCTCCGTCGTCCGAGGGACACTCCGAGCCCCACCTCTCACTCACCATGGAACAGTGATTGGTCGCCATGAGGCTGAAGACGGAGGAGTTGTGTTCACTCTGCAGACCGGATAGACGGGAGCAACGGTTCCTGCACCTGTGGTGGTTCCTGACTCTCCTCTTTCTAACAGCTCATCATCTCCGAAGCGCTATGAGGGACATCCTGGGAGGGGTCCTGGGTTCCTGACCCAGTCCAGGAGAGACTGATGGATCAGGACCTAGTCCTGTCTGGAGAACACTGAAGGTGACCCAGTCCAGGAAAGGCCGATGGATCAGGACCTAGTACTGTCTGGAGAACACTGAAGGTGACCCAGTCCAGGAAAGACCGATGGATCAGGACCTAGTACTGTCTGGAGAACACTGAAGGTGACCCAGTCCAGGAAAGACCGATGGATCAGGACCTAGTACTGTCTGGAGAACACTGAAGGTGACCCAGTCCAGGAAAGACCGATGGATCAGGTCCTACACTATAAAAAGAAAAGGTTCCTGGAGTATCCTTAAGGGGTTCTTCAAATTGAAACTATGGGGGAACCCCTATAAGTTCTTTAAAGAACCCTTTAAAATGATCCTCTAAACACCTATTGAAGAACCTTTAAAATGATCCTCTAAACACCTATTGAAGAACCTTTAAAATGATCCTCTAAACACCGATTGAAGAACCTTTAAAATTATCCTCTAAACACCTCTTGAAGAACCTTTAAAATGATCCTCTAAACACCTCTTGAAGAACCTTTAAAATGATCCTCTAAACACCTCTTGAAGAACCTTTTGGCTTACATTTTTGAACTACCCTCCCCTCTATTAATGATAATATTAATAACATGCATAACAATAACAACAATAGCACAATATTTTAGTTGTCAGTGTTTATTATGATTTTAATATGAGGTAAACTCACAGCAGAGCCCTAAATCAGATGGGTTTATCCTCTGTCCTGTTGATGTTCTCTCCACTGGCTTCCAGTTGAAGCTCGCATCCGCTACAAGACCATGGTGCTTGCCTACGGAGCTGTGAGGGGAACGGCACCTCAGTACCTCCAGGCTCTGATCAGGCCCTACACCCAAACAAGGGCACTGCGTTCATCCACCTCTGGCCTGCTCGCCTCCCTACCACTGAGGAAGTACAGCTCCCGCTCAGCCCAGTCAAAACTGTTCGCTGCTCTGGCCCCCCAATGGTGGAACAAACTCCCTCACGACGCCAGGACAGCGGAGTCAATCACCACCTTCCGGAGACACCTGAAACCCCACCTCTTTAAGGAATACCTAGGATAGGATAAGTAATCCCTCTCACCCCCCTTAAGATTTAGATGCACTATTGTAAAATGACTGTTCCACTGGATGTCATAAGGTGAATGCACCAATTTAAGTCGCTCTGGATAAGAGCGTCTGCTAAATGACTTAAATGTAAATGTAATGTTAATGAGTTGATGTTAATGTGTTGATGTCTCCATATCCTCTGGCCTGTTGATGTTAATGAGTTGATGTCTCCATATCCTCTGGCCTGTTGATGTTAATGTGTTGATGTCTCCATATCCTCTGGCCTGTTGATGTTAATGTGTTGATGTCTCCATATCCTCTGGCCTGTTGATGTTAATGAGTTGATGTCTCCATATCCTCTGGCCTGTTGATGTTAATGTGTTGATGTCTCCATATCCTCTGGCCTGTTGATGTTAATGTGTTGATGTCTCCATATCCTCTGGCCTGTTGATGTTAATGTGTTGATGTCTCCATATCCTCTGGCCTGTTGATGTTAATGTGTTGATGTCTCCATATCCTCTGGCCTGTTGATGTTAATGAGTTGATGTCTCCATATCCTCTGGCCTGTTGATGTTAATGTGTTGATGTCTCCATATCCTCTGGCCTGTTGATGTTAATGTGTTGATGTCTCCATATCCTCTGGCCTGTTGATGTTAATGTGTTGATGTCTCCATATCCTCTGGCCTGTTGATGTTAATGAGTTGATGTCTCCATATCCTCTGGCCTGTTGATGTTAATGTGTTGATGTCTCCATATCCTCTGGCCTGTTGATGTTAATGTGTTGATGTTCTCCATGTCCTCTGGCCTGTTGATGTTAATGTGTTGATGTCTCCATGTCCTCTGGCCTGTTGATGTTAATGTGTTGATGTTCTCCATGTCCTCTGGCCTGTTGATGTTAATGAGTTGATGTCTCCATATCCTCTGGCCTGTTGATGTTAATGTGTTGATGTCTCCATATCCTCTGGCCTGTTGATGTTAATGTGTTGATGTCTCCATATCCTCTGGCCTGTTGATGTTAATGTGTTGATGTCTCCATATCCTCTGGCCTGTTGATGTTAATGTGTTGATGTCTCCATATCCTCTGGCCTGTTGATGTTAATGGATGTGTTGATAATGTGTTGATGTCTCCATATCCTCTGGCCTGTTGATGTTAATGTGTTGATGTCTCCATATCCTCTGGCCTGTTGATGTTAATGTGTTGATGTCTCCATATCCTCTGGCCTGTTGATGTTAATGTGTTGATGTCTCCATATCCTCTGGCCTGTTGATGTTAATGTGTTGATGTTCTCCATATCCTCTGGCCTGTTGATGTTAATGTGTTGATGTCTCCATATCCTCTGGCCTGTTGATGTTAATGTGTTGATGTCTCCATATCCTCTGGCCTGTTGATGTTAATGTGTTGATGTTCTCCATATCCTCTGGCCTGTTGATGTTAATGTGTTGATGTCTCCATATCCTCTGGCCTGTTGATGTTAATGTGTTGATGTCTCCATATCCTCTGGCCTGTTGATGTTAATGTGTTGATGTCTCCATATCCTCTGGCCTGTTGATGTTAATGTGTTGATGTCTCCATATCCTCTGGCCTGTTGATGTTAATGTGTTGATGTCTCCATATCCTCTGGCCTGTTGATGTTAATGTGTTGATGTTCTCCATATCCTCTGGCCTGTTGATGTTAATGTGTTGATGTCTCCATGTCCTCTGGCCTGTTGATGTTAATGTGTGGATGTTCTCCATATCCTCTGGCCTGTTGATGTTAATGTGTTGATGTTCTCCATGTCCTCTGGCCTGTTGATGTTAATGTGTTGATGTTCTCCATGTCCTCTGGCCTGTTGATGTTAATGTGTTGATGTCTCCATATCCTCTGGCCTGTTGATGTTAATGTGTTGATGTTCTCCATATCCTCTGGCCTGTTGATGTTAATGTGTTGATGTCTCCATATCCTCTGGCCTGTTGATGTTAATGTGTTGATGTCTCCATATCCTCTGGCCTGTTGATGTTAATGTGTTGATGTCTCCATATCCTCTGGCCTGTTGATGTTAATGTGTTGATGTTCTCCATATCCTCTGGCCTGTTGATGTTAATGTGTTGATGTTAATGTGTTGATGTCTCCATGTCCTCTGGCCTGTTGATGTTAATGTGTTGATGTTCTCCATGTCCTCTGGCCTGTTGATGTTAATGTGTTGATGTTAATGAGTTGATGTCTCCATGTCCTCTGGCCTGTTGATGTTAATGTGTTGATGTCTCCATATCCTCTGGCCTGTTGATGTTAATGTGTTGATGTCTCCATATCCTCTGGCCTGTTGATGTTAATGTGTTGATGTTCTCCATATCCTCTGGCCTGTTGATGTTAATGTGTTGATGTCTCCATATCCTCTGGCCTGTTGATGTTAATGCCTGTTGATGTTTCTCCATATCCTCTGGCCTGTTGATGTTAATGTGTTGATGTCTCCATATCCTCTGGCCTGTTGATGTTAATGAGTTGATGTTCTCCATATCCTCTGGCCTGTTGATGTTAATGAGTTGATGTCTCCATATCCTCTGGCCTGTTGATGTTAATGTGTTGATGTCTCCATATCCTCTGGCCTGTTGATGTTAATGTGTTGATGTCTCCATATCCTCTGGCCTGTTGATGTTAATGTGTTGATGTCTCCATATCCTCTGGCCTGTTGATGTTAATGTGTTGATGTCTCCATATCCTCTGGCCTGTTGATGTTAATGTTGATGTCTCCATATCCTCTGGCCTGTTGATGTTAATGTGTTGATGTCTCCATATCCTCTGGCCTGTTGATGTTAATGTGTTGATGTCTCCATATCCTCTGGCCTGTTGATGTTAATGTGTTGATGTCTCCATATCCTCTGGCCTGTTGATGTTAATGTGTTGATGTCTCCATATCCTCTGGCCTGTTGATCCTCTGGCCTGTTGATGTTAATGTGTTGATGTCTCCATATCCTCTGGCCTGTTGATGTTAATGTGTTGATGTCTCCATATCCTCTGGCCTGTTGATGTTAATGTGTTGATGTCTCCATATCCTCTGGCCTGTTGATGTTAATGTGTTGATGTCTCCATATCCTCTGGCCTGTTGATGTTAATGTGTTGATGTCTCCATATCCTCTGGCCTGTTGATGTTAATGTGTTGATGTCTCCATATCCTCTGGCCTGTTGATGTTAATGTGTTGATGTCTCCATATCCTCTGGCCTGTTGATGTTAATGTGTTGATGTCTCCATATCCTCTGGCCTGTTGATGTTAATGTGTTGATGTCTCCATATTCTCTGGCCTGTTGATGTTAATGTGTTGATGTTCTCCATATCCTCTGGCCTGTTGATGTTATAATATAATAATAATAATATATGCCCAGACGCTTTTATCCAAAGCGACTTACAGTCATGTGTGCATACATTCTACGTGATGGGTGGTCCCTGGGGATCGAACCCACTACCCTGGCGTTACAAGCGCCATGCTCTACCAACTGAGCTACATGAAGGTGTTGATGTTCTCCATATCCTCTGGCCTGTTGATGTTAATGTGTTGATGTCTCCATATCCTCTGGCCTGTTGATGTTAATGTGTTGATGTCTCCATATCCTCTGGCCTGTTGATGTTAATGTGTTGATGTTCTCCATATCCTCTGGCCTGTTGATGTTAATGTGTTGATGTCTCCATATCCATAGACAGAATGATTTTGCAGTGCATGGTGATCAGGTTTCCTTTTATATTCATCAGAGGTGTAAGGGAGTCTGTGAATCGCAAAAATAGTAATTATACAGATGACTGACAAAATGTGCTCAGGACAGAATTCATACATTGGTTTTTGTGATGAATGTGAATGAAAAAAAAAACTACTTAGTCCATAATGTAAAGCCCTGTGGGATATTCATTAGACATAAACATACTTAGTCCATAATGTAAAGCCCTGTGGGATATTCATAACCAATAGACATAAACATACTTAGTCCATAATGTAAAGCCCTGTGGGATATTCATAACCAATAGACATAAACATACTTAGTCCATAATGTAAAGCCCTGTGGGATATTCATAACCAATAGACATAAACATACTTAGTCCATAATGTAAAGCCCTGTGGGATATTCATAACCAATAGACATAAACATACTTAGTCCATAATGTAAAGCCCTGTGGGATATTCATAACCAATAGACATAAACATACTTAGTCCATAATGTAAAGCCCTGTGGGATATTCATAACCAATAGACATAAACATACTTAGTCCATAATGTAAAGCCCTGTGGGATATTCATAACCAATAGACATAAACATACTTAGTCCATAATGATATTAAAGCCCTGTGGGATATTCATAACCAATAGACATAAACATACTTAGTCCATAATGTAAAGCCCTGTGGGATATTCATAACCAATAGACATAAACATACTTAGTCCATAATGTAAAGCCCTGTGGGATATTCATAACCAATAGACATAAACATACTTAGTCCATAATGTAAAGCCCTGTGGGATATTCATAACCAATAGACATAAACATACTTAGTCCATAATGTAAAGCCCTGTGGGATATTCATAACCAATAGACATAAACATACTTAGTCCATAATGTAAAGCCCTGTGGGATATTCATAACCAATAGACATAAACATACTTAGTCCATAATGTAAAGCCCTGTGGGATATTCATAACCAATAGACATAAACATACTTAGTCCATAATGTAAAGCCCTGTGGGATATTCATAAAAGACATAAACATACCCTAAAGCCCTGGGATATTCATAACCAATAGACATAAACATACTTAGTCCATAATGTAAAGCCCTGTGGGATATATTCATAACCAATAGACATAAACATACTTAGTCCATAATGTAAAGCCCTGTGGGATATTCATAACCAATAGACATAAACATACTTAGTCCATAATGTAAAGCCCTGTGGGATATTCATAACCAATAGACATAAACATACTTAGTCCATAATGTAAAGCCCTCCATAACCAATAGACATAAACATACTTAGTCCATAATGTAAAGCCCTGTGGGATATTCATAACCAATAGACATAAACATACTTAGTCCATAATGTAAAGCCCTGTGGGATATTCATAACCAATAGACATAAACATACTTAGTCCATAATGTAAAGCCCTGTGGGATATTCATAACCAATAGACATAAACATACTTAGTCCATAATGTAAAGCCCTGTGGGATATTCATAACCAATAGACATAAACAAACATACTTAGTCCATAATGTAAAGCCCTGTGGGATATTCATAACCAATAGACATAAAACATACTTAGTCCATAATGTAAAGCCCTGTGGGATATTTCATAACCAAAACATAAACATACTTAGTCCATAATGTAAAGCCCTGTGGGATATAACCAATAGACATAAACATACTTAGTCCATAATGTAAAGCCCTGTGGGATATTCATAACCAATAGACATAAACATACTTAGTCCATAATGTAAAGCCCTGTGGGATATTCATAACCAATAGACATAAACATACTTAGTCCATAATGTAAAGCCCTGTGGGATATTCATAACCAATAGACATAAACATACTTAGTTGGGATATTCATAACCAATAGACATAAACATACTTAGTCCATAATGTAAAGCCCTGTGGGATATCATAACCTAGACATAAACATACTTAGTCCATAATGTAAAGCCCTGTGGGATATTCATAATAGACATAAACATACTTAGTCCATAATGTAAAGCCCTGTGGGATATTCATAACCTGATATTATAACCAATAGACATTGTTCTGTTTGCCTCCTTGTCTATATACACACTAGTGTTGTATCATCTGCACCCTTTAACATCATAGACTCTAACCAATAGGCAGGGTAGCCTAGTGGTTAGAACTAGTAACCAAAAGGTTGCAAGTTCAAACAGCTGACAAGGTACAAATCTGTCGTTCTGCCCCTGAACAGGCAGTTAACCCACTGTTCCTAGGCCGTCATTGAAAATAAGAATTTGTTCATAATTAACTGACTTGCCTAGTTAAATAAAGGTAAAATTAAATTATTATAGACTACATATTCCTGTAGACATATTCTTATAGCCTACATATTCTAATAGACTACATAATCTAGTAGACTACATATAAAATAGACTACATAAAGTAGTAGCCTACATATTCTTACCTCTTTGTTGATTTGTCACGTTCTGACCTTTATTCATTTGTTTTGTCTTTGAAGTCTGTTTGTTTTGTCTTTATTTAGTATGGGGTGGGCAGTCTGTTTGTTTTGTCTTTCAGGGCGTGAGTTGGGGTGGGCAGTCTGTTTGTTTTGTCTTTATTTAGTATGTCAGGCGTGAGTTGGGGCCTACATATTCTTACCTCTTTGTGGGCAGTCTGTTTGTTTTGTCTTTATTTAGTATGGTCAGGGCGTGAGTTGGGGTGGGCAGTCTGTTTGTTTTGTCTTTATTTAGTATGGTCAGGGCGTGAGTTGGGGTGGGCAGTCTGTTTGTTTTGTCTTTATTTAGTACGTATGGTCAGTCTGTTTGTTTGGGCGTGAGTTGGGGGGGCAAAATAGTATGGTTCTCAATCAGAGGCAGGTGTCGTTAGTTGCCTCTGATTGAGAATCATAATTAGGTAGCCTGGGTTTCACTTGTGGGTGTTTGTTTCCGTGTGAGTGTTTGGGTCACACAATACTGTTTCGTTTTGTTCACAGCGTTTATTGTTTTGTTCCAGTGTTCAGTTTGTTTATTAAAAAAACATGAACACTTACCACCCTGCACCTTGGTCCTCCTCTCTATCTCCAGACGCGACATCCATTACATGATTGATATCCATTGAATTCTGTACATTTTCTAGATTGTGTCTAGAATCGTCCTCTCTGATGATGACGTCGTCACAGGGTTCCTCTCTTAGAAGACAGTCCTCCGGTCTGGAGAGATTCCACCGTGGCATCTTCACAACACTCTGTTGCTATGGTGACCCTGCATTACAACACTCTATTGCAGCAGAGTAGCCTAGTGGTTAGAGCGTTTGACTAGTCGTTCTGCCCCTGAACTGGCAGTTAACCCATTGTTCCTAGGCCGTCATTGAAAATAAGAATTTGTTCTTAACTGACTTGCCTAGTTAAATAAAGGTTAAAAAAAATTGTGACCCTCAATTATCACAATAAAGAGTCCCACAATCTGTTTTTAAACTCCCAGTAATTTATTGGGTTTTTACCAACGTTTCAGCATCACTGTGTCTTCAGGGTGATGTCATGAATACTTGAACCAGGTTATGTAGACAAACAGTGCAATTAGTGCAACTAATGTCAATAGTGAGGGGTCATCATGATTAAGTTAATTAGAATTAATTAATGAAACTGTTAACAAAACAATAGTTTATAACATATTGAACATATTAGTTTATTGTTATCATATGGAAACATAACTGAATATCATATTAGCATCAACATACATTATTGTTTAATTACATTTCACATATTTAATTGTTCCCTATTTAAGTTCATTTTTTTGTTAAATGTAATGTCTTGGTTCAATGCATAAAAAGCATCGTCAACAGGGGGAACATACTGGGTGTACACTAATAACCAGAAAGAATATACTCATTTAAAAAGAGAACTGTTCAGCAGGGCCTGAGATCAAAGTCAATATTCAGACCACTAGGGGGCAATGATTTTAGACAGGATATCCTGTAAATGTCATTTGCATAATAATTATACATTAATGGATTGTTTTATGTAGCCTATTGTTTTTTTTTATTTTTATTTCACCTTTATTTAACCAGGTAGGCTATTTGAGAACACCTTTAGGTAGGCTAGTTGAGAACACCTTTATTTAACCAGGTAGGCTAGTTGAGAACACCTTTATTTAACCAGGTAGGCTAGTTGAGAACACCTTTATTTAACCAGGTAGGCTAGTTGAGAACACCTTTATTTAACCAGGTAGGCTAGTTGAGAACACCTTTATTTAACCAGGTAGGCTAGTTGAGAACACCTTTATTTAACCAGGTAGGCTAGTTGAGAACATCTTTATTTAAGCAGGTAGGCTAGTTCAGAACAAGTTCTCATTTACAACTGCGACCTGGCCAAGATAAAGCATAGTAGTGTGACACAGACAACAACACAGAGTTACACATGGAGTGAACAATAAACAAGCCAATAACACACTAAGTCAATAACACAGTAAAAAAAAAGTCTATATACAGTGTGTGCAAAAGGCATGAGGTAGGCAATAAATAGGCCATAGGAGCGAATAATTACAATTTAGCAGATTAACACGAGTGATGAATGAGCATACTATTATGTGCAGTGATCGGTTAGCTGCTCAGGTAGTTGATGTTTAAAGTTGGTGAGGGAAATAAAACTTCAGCGATTCATGCAATTCGTTCCAGTCAGTCATTAGCAGCAGAGAACTGGAAGGAAAGGCGGCCAAATGAGGTGTTGGCTTTGGGGATGATCAGTGAGATATACCTGCTGGAACGCGTGCTACGGGTGGGTGTTGCTATAAGTTAAGATAAGGCGTGGCTTTACCTAGCATAGACTTATACATGACCTGGAGCCAGTGGGTCTGGTGACGAATATGTAGCGAGGGCCAGCCGACTAGAGCATATAGGTCGCAGTGGTGGGTGGTATAAGGGGCTTTAGTAACAAAACAAATGGCACTGTGATAAACTGTATCCAGTTTGCTGAGTAGAGTATTGGAAGCTATTTTGTAGATGACATCGCCGAAGTCAAGGATCGGTAGGATAGTCAGTTTTACTAGTGTAAGTTTGGCGGCAAGAGTGAAGGAGGCTTTGTTGCGGAAAAGAAAGCCGATTCCAGATTTTATTTTGGATTGGAGATGTTTAATGTGAGCCTTGAAGGAGAGTTTACAGTCTAACCAGACATGTAGGTACTTATAGGTGTCCACATATTCTAAGTCAGAACCGTTGGCCAGGATTGGAGCAGCCAGGAGGAAGGCATGGCCAGCCGTTGAGAAATGCTTATTGAAATTTGACGATCATGGATTTATCAGTGGTGACCGTGTTACCTAGCCTCAGTGCAGTGGGCAGCTGGGAGGAGGTGCTCTTGTTCTCCACGGACTTTACATTGTCCCAAATATTTTGGGAGTTAGAGCTACAGGATCCAAATTTCTGCTTGAAAAAGCTAGCCTTTGCTTTCCTGACTGACTGCGTGTATTGGTTCCTGACTTCCCTGAACAGTTGCATATCGCGGGGACTATTCGATGCTATTGCAGTCCGCCACAGGATGTTTTTGTGCTGGTCAAGGGCAGTCATGTCTGGAGTGAACCAAGGGCTATATCTGTTCTTAGTTCTACACTTTTTGAAGCGGTCATAGTTACCTAAGATGGTGAGGAAATTACATTTAAAGAATGACCAGGCATCCTCGACTGACGGGATGAGGTCAATATGCTTCCAGGATACCCGGAAGGCCAGGTCGATTAGAAAGGCCTGCTCGCAGAAGTGTTTTACGGACCGCTTGACAGTGATGAGGGGTGGTCGTTTGACTGCGGACCCATAGCGGATACAGGCAATGAGGCAGTGAATGCTGAGATCCTGATTGAAAACAACAGAGGTGTATTTGGAGGGCAAGTTGGTCAGAATAATGTCTATGAGGGTGTCCATGTTTAGGGGTGTACCTGGTGGGCTCCTTGATGATTTGTTTGAGATTGAGGGCATCTAGCATAGATTGTAGGACTGCCGGGGTTTTAAGCATATCCCAGTTTAGGTCACCGAACATTACTAACTCTGAAGATACATGGAGGGCGATCAATTCACAAATGGTGTCCAGGGCACAGCTGGGAGCAGAGGGGGGGGGGACTTATTTCAGTGAGAGACTTATTTCTGGAGAGATTTGTTTTTAAAATTAGAAGTTCGAACTGTTTGGGTATAGATCTGGGAAGTATCTTCTCCCCCTTTGGCAGTTCTATCTTGATGGAAAATGCTATAGTTGGGTATGGAAATCTCAGAATTTTTGGTGGCCTTCCTGAGCCAGGATTCAGACACGGAAAGGACATCAGGGTTGGCAGAGTGTGCCAACAAGGACCTGGCTACACTCATACTGTCCCAGACCGTAAACAAGGATAGAGAGAGAAAAGGACCCGGCTACACTCATACTGTCCCAGACCGTAAACAAGGACCAGGCTACACTCATACTGTCCCAGACCGTAAACAAGGATAGAGAGAGAAAAGGACCTGGCTACACTCATACTGTCCCTGACCGTAAACAAGGATAGAGAGAGAAAAGGACCTGGCTACAATCATACTGTCCCAGACCGTAAACAAGGACCTGGCTACACTCATACTGTCCCAGACCGTAAACAAGGACCTGGCTACACTCATACTGTCCCTGACCGTAAACAAGGACCTGGCTACACTCATACTGTCCCTGACCGTAAACAAGGACCTGGCTACACTCATACTGTCCCTGACCGTAAACAAGGACCTGGCTACAATCATACTGTCCCTGACCATAAAGCAAAAAAGTCTGAACAATAAACTTCGGTGTCTCAACACCGTAGAACTCCATCGTTATTCTCCAAGATCACCTCAGCCCACTCTGCGCGTAACCGGACAATATGCTTGATGCCACACCGAACGGGGACCCGGACAGTTCTGTAGGGTGATAGTTAGTGATTTTTTTGGGGGTTGCCCTGGATTTCAAGCAGGCAACGCCATCAGGTCCAAACCCAAAACAAGGAAATTGGAGGAGACAGGAGTGTTGTTGTTTTTTCAGATTGATGGTCCCCCACCAGCGGTCTCTTCCAGACTGCACTCCACAGACTGGAGAGTAACAGATTGATGGTCCCCACCAGCAGTCTCTTCCAGACTGTACTCCACAGACTGCAGAGGAACAGATAGATAGTCCCCCACCAGCAGTCTCTTCCAGACTGGACTCCACAGACTGCAGTGGAACAGATTGTTGGTCCCCCACCAGCAGTCTCTTCCAGACTGGACTCCACAGACTGCAAAGTAACAGATTGATAGTCCCCCACCAGCAGTCTCTTCCAGACTGCACTCTACAGACTGCAGAGTAACAGATAGATAGTCCCCCACCAGCAGTCTCTTCCAGACTGCACTCTACAGACTGCAGAGTAACAGATAGATAGTCCCCCACCAGCAGTCTCTTCCAGACTGTACTCCACAGACTGGAGAGTAACAGATTGATAGTCCCCCACCAGCAGTCTCTTCCAGACTGTACTCCACAGACTACAGAGGAACAGATTGAGGACCAATCTGGAGGGAACCTTGCTGCTAGACCATAGGAACCTCTGAGGCCTGATGACAAAATATGCAGGTTATATACAGTGGGGAGAAAAAGTATTTGATACACTGCCGATTTTGCAAGTTTGCCTACTTACAAAGCATGAAGAGGTCTGTAATTTTTTATCATAGGTACACTTCAACTGTGAGAGATCTAAAACAAAAATCCAGAAAATCACATTGTATGATTTTTAAGTAATTCAATTGCATTTTATTGCATGACATAAGTATTTGATCCATCAGAAAAGCAGAACTTAATATTTGGTACAGACACCTTTGTTTGCAATTACAGAGATCATATGTTTCCTGTAGTTCTTGACCAGGTTTGCACACACTGCAGCAGGGATTTTGACTCACTCCTCCATACAGACCTTCTACAGATCCTTCAGGTTTCGGGGCTGTCGCTGGGCATTACAGACTTTCAGCTCCCTCCAAAGATTTTCTATTGGGTTCAGGTCAGGAGACTGGCTAGGCCACTCCAGGACCTTGAGATGCTTCTTACGGAGCCAGTTGCCCTGGCTGTGTGTTTCGGGGTCATTGTCATGTTGGAAGACCCAGCCACGACCCATCTTCAATGCTCTTACTGAGGGAAGGAGGTTGTTGGCCAAGATCTCGCGATACATGGCCCCATCCATCCTATCCTCAACACGGTGCAGTCGTCCTGTCCCCTTTGCAGAAAAGCATCCCCAAATAATTATGTTTCCACCTCCATGCTTCACAGTTGGGATGGTATTCTTGGGGTTGTACTTATCCCTTATTCTTCCTCCAAACATGGCGAGTGAAGTTTAGACCAAAAAGCAAAATTTTTGTCTCATCAGACCACATGACCTTCTCCCATTCCTCCTCTGGACCATCCAGATAGTTATGAGCATGAGGGGTTACTAATGGTTTTCTTTGAGACTGTGGTCCCAGGGTCATTGACCAGGTCCTGCCGTGAGTTTTAACCTTCCTCATGACATTGATGCGAGGTGAGATCTTGCATGTGATTTATCTTGAACTTGGTTTTCTAATTTGAGACTGTGGTCCCAGTCCTGTAGCCCTCCCAGCCTTCAGGTCATTTTGACTTACACCCTCTCTGGTCTTGGCCATTGTGGTAGTTGGAGTCTTTTGATTGAGTGTGTGGACAGGTGTCTTTTATACAGGTAACGAGTTCAAACCTTCCAGGTAATGATGGAGAACAGGAGGGCTTCTTGATGCCCTTACGTAGGTGAGATCTTGTCATGCAATAAAATGCAAATTAAGCCATACAATGTGATTTTCTGGATTTTTGTTTTAGATTCCGTCTCTCACAGTTGAAGTGTACCTATGATTGACCTCCATCTTTGTAAGTAGGAAAATCTTGAACTTCTTCCATTTTCTAAGTAATTGTGCCAACAGTTGTTGGCTTCTCACCAAGCTACTTGCCTATTGTCCTGTAGCCCATCCCAGCCTTGCGCAGGTCTACAAGGTTTTACCCCCGATGTCCTTGGGATATTCAACAATACATATATGTTTCTGGTCTTGGCCATTTCCTTGAACATGTTTAATCTGTTATCAATAGATGGTCAAGGGTGATTATCTGTTATCAATAGATGGTCAAGGTTTTGATCAATGGGGCGGCAGCGTAGCTTCTAGTGGTCAGGAATAGTAACCGGAAGGTTGGTAGTTCAAAACCCCGACCTGACAAGGTACAAATCTGTCATCCTGCCCCTGAAAGGCGAGTTAACCCAAACAAGGCCGTCATTGAAAATAAGAATATGTTCTTACTGACTTGCCTGGTTAAATAAAGGTTAAAAAATACAAAAAATTGTGATATTGATGGAGGAATGGAGGAATAGATGAATGAGGCTGGTGATGACTACAACAACGATGGTCATATTGATGGAGGAATAGGATGAGGCTGAGGGGTGATGACTACAACAACGATGGTCATATTGATGGAGGAATAGATGAATGAGGCTGAGGGTGATGACTACAACAACGATGGTCATATTGATGGAGGAATAGATGAATGAGGCTGAGGGTGATGACTACAACAAATGGTGATGTTAATGGAGGAATAGATGAATGATGAGGGTGATGATGGTTAATGGAGGAATAGATGAATGAGGCTGAGGGTGATGACTATAACAACGATGGTGGAGGAATTGATGGAGGAATAGATGATGAGGCTGAGGGTGATGACTACAACAACGATGGTGATGTTAATGGAGGAATAGATGAATGAGGCTGAGGGTGATGACTACAACAACGATGGTGATATTGATGGAGGAATAGATGAATGAGGCTGAGGGTGATGACTACAACAACGATGGTCATATTGATGGAGGAATAGATGAATGAGGCTGAGGGTGATGACTACAACAACGATGGTCATATTGATGGAGGAATAGATGAATGATGAGGGGTGATGTTAATGGAGGAATAGATGAATGAGGCTGAGGGTGATGACTACAACAACGATGGTGATGTTAATGGAGGAATAGATGAATGAGGCTGAGGGTGATGACTACAACAACGATGGTGATGTTAATGGAGGAATAGATGAATGAGGCTGAGGGTGATGACTACAACAACGATGGTGATGTTAATGGAGGAATAGATGAATGAGGCTGAGGGTGATGACTACAACAACGATGGTGGAGGAATAGATGAATATGGTGATGATGGAGGAATAGATGAATGAGGCTGAGGGTGATGACTACAACAACGACATATTGATGGAGGAATAGATGAAACGATGGTGATGTTAATGGAGGAATAGATGAATGAGGCTGAGGGTGATGAGGCTACTATAACAACGATGGTCATATTGATGGAGGAATAGATGAATGATGGAGGAATAGATGAATGAGGCTGAGGGTGATGACTACAACAACAACATATTGATGGTCATAATGATGGAGGAATAGATGAATGAGGCTGAGGGTGATGACTACAACAACGATGGTGATATTAATGGAGGAATAGATGAATGAGGCTGAGGGTGATGACTACTACAACGATGGTGATATTGATTGAGGAATAGATTAAACATATGACACAATGTTCTCACTACAGTTGAGGACTCTTACTGTGGTGGACTTTATTTAATAAATAAGTCTGTAGGCTTTTAGCTGGGCTTTTGGGGTTGAATATACTCCTCAGTAAACTGGGGAAACAACTTGATTGTGCTACTAGAGACTTGTCATGAGAAGAATAAGAACATATTTGATTGATCAGAAAGTTTATGTCCACATGCCAAGACAACAGGCTTTAGGTGAGAGCTTAAAACGCATCAGTTTTCACTGTCTGAACGCCTGAAACACTACATGGGCTGGTTGAATATAACATTACTCATCATATAGGCCAGGCTACACATATTCATATACAGCAGACAGGCCTACAAGTTGTTGACATTTAAAGGAGATGTTCCCCCTTCATGGAGACTCACTGTAAACATGGGCTGGTTGAATATAACGTTACTCATCATATAGGCCAGGCTACACATATTAATATACAGCAGACAGGCCTACAAGTTGTTGACATTTAAAGGAGATGTTCCCCCTTCGTGGAGACTCACAGTAAACACTGCAGATGTCGGCTTAGTCTGAAATGACCTTTACATTTCTATGTGTCTCAGCTGGGATTCTTTCTGAATGTTCTGATTAATCCATTCTTGTTGCTCCATCGTTCTTTCGTTGGAATCACAGCTACATTTTAGTTTGTAACGTGGGATTCTTTTAATGTATGTAACAACAGTTCTCTCATCAATAGCCAGGAGAACAACAGTTCTCTCATCAATAGCCAGGAGAACAACAGTTCTCTCATCAATAGCCAGGAGAACAACAGTTCTCTCATCAATAGCCAGGAGAACAACAGTTCTCTCATCAATAGCCAGGAGAACAACAGTTCTCTCATCAATAGCCAGGAGAACAACAGTTCTCTCATCAATAGCCAGGAGAACAACAGTTCTCTCATCAATAGCCAGGAGAACAACAGTTCTCTCATCAATAGCCAGGGGAACTGTAGTAAAACGCCAAATGGATCTACCTCCTGGTCCTCTTCCCTGTCTTACCAACCAAGGGTAGAGACAGAGATGACCTCGCCTACTGAAATACCGGATTGGGCAAAGCCACCAGAAGACGACTCAAGCCAACCAACTACTGAACCTGACTGGTGTCAGGAAGAATCACCCTCTGCCTCAAGTGACACCTCTGAATGGGAACAGCTGATAGACTCATTGCTGATAGAGTGAGGGCACTGTCATGAACAGAGGCCCATATGCGCACTGTAAGAAAAGTGTTTCCTAATTGTTGCTAGAGTAATAGGCTCTGTCACAAACAGAGGCCCATATATGCACTGTAAGAAAAGTGTTTCCTCATTGTTGCTAGAGTAACAGGCTCTGTCACAACCAGAGGCCCATATATGCACTGTAAGAAAAGTGTTTCCTCATTGTTGCTAGAGTAATGGGCTCTGTCACAAACAGAGGCCCATATATGCACTGTAGGAAAAGTATTTCCTGTTGTAAGATATGTCATCACCCTCTCTGCTCTGAGGGAATGGGAGGAGCAGCAGATCGGGTGCAGAGAATCAAAAGGTATATAAAGAGACATTTGCCATTACTTTGGCGCTGACTTCTTGAATTCTGAATTCATTTAGACAACCATTTGACTTCGGGTAATTGCCACCCGACTCAAATTACTTAAAGATTCTAACTTGCTGGATACCAGGGTAAGAGTCCGTTTACCTATCGACCAGTTGACCCTGTGTGCAGCATACGTTTGGACCGAGTGTACCGTTGTGACAAAGTCTTAATTGACCGAGAACACTGTAGCACCGGCCGGTTGCTTGCCCCAGACACTGCGGTAGATCAACGGCAGAATTACCACCTGCTGAGAACGGTTGGAAAATTGTTCGAATCGACTCTGTCTCCGACTGACCCAGTGACACGTGTACTGTTGTAACACAGTGCCTTGCCCTGGAATCGCGGTTGCGGGTTATTTGACAATACTATCCAACCCGAGGGCAGGTTAGAGAACCCAGTCTAACTTGAATTTCGAAATTTAGTTGAACCAACGATTCCTCATAGGAGAAGATCGATACATAAACTAAATTCTCAGAACTCTGACCGATTGAAACACCGCTCCTGATCTCCCTGTCATCTTTTAAAGGTAATTAAGTTGAAGTATTATATTTTATTAGAGATAAGTGTTATCATTGTACCAGGCATTTTATAGAGCATTAAGGCATTTGCATGTTTTTGATTAACGCTGTGTGTGACCGAGTAACAATTGTGTATTTTGAAGTGTGTTCGATTGTAAAAGACAAAAAACAGAGTGTTTTCAAAAATAAACGGTAGTCTTATTTTGTCTCGAGTAAAGGTTCTCTCAACAACTCTGACACTCCCCGCTACCGGGACACTGGAAACGGGGATCAATGCTCTATGACAGAATGAGTTACTGTTAAAAGACAAAGAGGAAGGTGTGTCCAGTAGTGATTCATTTAATTGTCTTATCGATCTATCTAAGTTTTATTTTCCAAGCGATACATAGCCGACGGGCAGAGTAGTGAGACTAAGTTGACTAAATGTCTTCACACTTTAAACTAGATACATCACAGAGGGGAAACACTCAACCACAGGGAAATCATATAGAGACTGGTAGGACTAGTGCTTCATAACAACTCAGGGATCAATTAGTGGTGAAACAAAGAGTCTAGAGGATAAAGGTGGGGTTCACACATCCCAGCTAGAGACCGTTGAGAGTGACAAGGCAAAAGAACTCTCTACGCGGACAACCCTTCGATATAGAAAGAGAGGCAGGGCTACGCGAGCGGTCCTGGTTATACCGAGATAACCTAAAGTATCTATAGTGCCCTGTCCAATCCAGGGAACGGGACGCTAACCACCTCTAGCAGCCCGCTGCCGGCCAAGGCGGGGCTAAAAGGTTTTCGTATCGCGACAGTATTCTAAACATTATCTGTTTTCATTACGGGGAACAATGAAATGTCTACAATAAGGTATGGCTGGCTAGGAATGTCTTATTTTAAAGGGACAGTGCACGTTTATCACATTGGTTTGAGTGTATGGCAGGGTATAAAATATTTTGGGTATAAAAATTTGGAGATAGACTGAATGAGTTACATGAAACATCGAGGAAATTTAAGACGAATGGTTTGAAGGCATTATCATAATTATTAGGTTTTGTTGTTGTAGTAAACGTTTGGGTTAAGGGGATTTCCCTGTTCCCAGAGATAAGATATCTTAAAGGGGTACACTCACATATGGAATATTAGGAGTTTTATTTTCTGAGATTTAATTAGACAAGTGAATAAAAATGGTTAAAGATAAAGGGTTCTTTAATATGTCTAATATGGTGATGAACACGAATGTAAAGGGGTGGTGTGACCTTTGACCTTATCGTGGCTCTCTCTTGGGATCTGATCAGCCTCAGGGGAGAGCAATCTGTATAATGAATTTGTGGTCATTTGGGTTACTAGTTATAAGGTAAATTAATTATAACGGAGTTATAGTTTAGGGTTAGAATTTTAGTTTGAACTGCAGATGAGAAAGTGTTTCAGGATATTTTACAACATTAGCTGTGAAGTTTTTGAATTGGCTATTATTGATTTGTTATTACAACAGAAAAAAAATCATAGTTATCATTGAGAATAAATAGGGGGAGATAAGATACATTGAGGTTTGGATAGGATATATATTAAGCCAATAGGGCAGGAAATTACATAGAAAAATACATTTCAGTTCTTAGGGGTGATTAATTACGGTAGATAAGGTATCTCAAACTATGAAACATATATTCAATTATTGATGTGACTGATTTTTAACCTCTTACTTTATTTACCCTCTTGCTCCTACCCGACACGCAGGCGTCCCATCTAGACATCTGGAAATGCAAATGCGCTACGCTAAATGCTAATAGCACTCGTTAAAACTCAAACGTTCATTAAAATACACATGCAGGGTACTGAATTAAAGCTACACTCGTTGTGAATCCAGGCAACAAGTCACGATTTTAAAATACTTTTGGCAGGATAAAAGCATGAGAAGCTATTATCTGATAGCATGTAACACCCCAAAAGACCCGCAGAGGGACGTAAACAAAATAATTAGCATAGTCGGCGCTACATAAAAATGCACAAATAGAATATAAAAATAACAAATAGCAAATAGGCATAGAAGTTAGAGATATAATCAGATAAAACATATGAGAAACTGTTTGTTAACCAAGCCTGTATGTCCAAGATGTTATGCACTACAGGTGAACTACAGGTGAAGTCACTCAATCCAGTCCCCGAGGCTTGTTGGGGGGACCATACCAAGGACTCCTGGTGACAGCTAGCTGAAAGAACTACCTGGATTCATGTCACACGGCGGGAGGGTAAGACATGGTGGCACTGTCGAACAATCACAGTGTTCGAGAGGAGAACTGGAATTAACAGAATTCCGGGGGCCATCTCTCGAATGAAGATCTCCTTTCATCCCTGTTTTTGTTCATCAAAGTGAAAGTGTGTCTGGCTCTTGTTAATGATGTGTTCTCTGGAAGAGGGTGGGGCTTCACATGAGTGCTGACTGTCCTGAGCTGTTTAATTGTAGGGGCCATAGTCCTGATCCACCATGATCCCCCGTAGAAGGCCAAAGGGGGTAACTTGACTCATGTGCTAGACGACGGAACTTTGACATTACCAAAGCATCTCAAAAGATCACTGAAACAAAACAGTAAGGAAATGAGAGTGGGATTGGGAAGGATGTCTCAGTGGAGTTCTAGATAGACCAAATGGGGCCTCTGACTCCTTGGCAGTTCAGGACTAAGAGCAGCTATAATGGAAGACATCTATGCAAGTCCCTGTGTAGTTCATGGAAACAGGTTATAGCTCACATCATGTGAGAGGGCTACATAATTCTACATACCCAGCATGGAAGAAGATGGAGTGTAGTGAAAGTAAGGGTTTCAGTTGATAACCTAGTGCATTCCAGGTAGAAAAGTTAGAGCAGCTGATTGCTCTATAGTCAGCAGAATACAAGCAGAGTCTCCCTGACAAAGCAGATACTGACTGTGGAGTTGTCCGGAGCCAAGAGCTGGTGTGGATAGTTCAGATGAAAGATCTTAACCTTTTGTAACTAGGGGGCAGTATTTTCATTTTTGGATAAAAAATGTTCTCGTTTTAAACGGGATATTTTGTCACGACAAGATGCTCGACTATGCATATAATTGATATGCATATTCAAGCATCAAAATATCTTGTTTAAAACGGGAACGTTTTTCATCCAAAAATGTTAATAGCGCCCCCTAATGCATAACTGGTAAAGGAAAGGGAAACTGGTTACCTAAGGGAATGGCCTGTATGGTAAAGCTATTCACGGAAGCAGGAAAGCCAGATAATAACAGTTGTATGGATTTACACTATTTATATCCACATGTTCCTCTGAAATCTAGGCTTCCTCCTTTCACAGTGGCAAGAGGAGATTATTACTGTCTGGCCCGGTATAGTGCTTATGGGAAATATGTGGGGTAAGTCAGTACCTGCAATGTGACAGAGAATATTACTACTGATGGGGTGATGAGTAATCTGGCAGACTGGTTGAGTTCTGGGGATTTCAGTAAGATAAGGAGGCCCAGGGCTGATATCTGGTGGTTGTGTGGGGGAATGACGTTATGGCTGATTTTACCTGCTAATTGGACAGGGGTATGTGCACTGGTACATTTGGGAATACCTTTCACACTCATTCGACACCATGACATGAAGTTGGCTAAACGGGAGAAACAAAGTATTCCGTCTGGGTCTTTTGATGATAGAATTTATATTGACAACATTGGGGTTCCACGAGGGGTGCCAGACGAGTTCAAGGCTAGAAATCAGATCTGGGCAGGATTAGAGTCAAGTATTTTTTTGGTGGTCCACTGTTACGGATACAGTTATCCTGTGTGTGTGTATCCTGTGTGTGTTTCTTTTCTCTCCTTCTCCCCTCACAGGTGAAAACCATCACTCCCCAATCAGTCAACAATCAATCATCAATCAGAAGACACACCTCCTCCTACTTCCTATCCTATCACAGTTCCTTCCCCATGGTTTAAAAACCCCATCATTTGTTTGTTCTAGAGCTCAATCTCTAGCTCAATCTCTCTGTAAATGCCATGTCTGTAGGTCTCTGTGTTTCACTCTCGCTTTGTGTCTTAACCTCTCTTAACCTGTGAGTATTGTTTTTGGTTATGGTGTTTGTTTGTTGCTGGTGGGAAAAGGGGGAAACCAAGACAAGTTGCCCATGGGCATACACTATCCGTAGGTGAACTTTGTTAAATACACTAGTTAGAACTGGGCAGACCACCCACTGTATTTTTGGTTAGTTAGTTAGCTGTTGTTAAAGTAGGCTAGTCTAGTAGGCTAGCTATGGGGTGTGTTTTTGTATATTTATTGTTTCTTTTCTTGGGTCCAGCTCAGCCCCTTTTCCTGCTCCCCCATTACCGTGTGTTTATAAATAAACCTAGAGTTAAGACGGTAGATTTCTGTTGTCGTGGTTATTTCGTGCACAATTTTACTTTGTCACAATAATAATTTGCATGAGTTATGTTACGGGTCTCATTACCATCCCCCCTAGACTGTCGGGCCAAAAGGGATTCGTAACATCCACTCTCAATAAGAATGTGGATTGGATCAATTATATCTATTATAATCAACAGCGCTTCATCAATTATACTAGAGATGCAATAAAAGGATTAGCAGAACAGATCGAAGCGACCAGCCTAATGGCTTGGCAGAATAGAATCGTGCTAGATGTATTATTAGCAGAAAAGGGTGTGGTTTGCGTGCTACTCGGGTCGATGTGCTGTACATTCATCCCAAATAATACAGCTCCGGATGGATCGGTGACCAAGGCCTTGGTTGGTTTAAACACCCTAGTTCAAGAGTTGGCAGTGAACTCAGGGGGTCGATACTTCTCTGACTAATTGGGTTGACAGTGTGTTTGGAAGATGGAAAAATGTTATAATTATTGTGTTATGGGCTACCTTCACCTGTGTGACTGTGTTAGTTTTGTGCGAATGTGTTTTGATTCCGTGCGGGAAAGTTCTCATTTCTAGGACTCTGGAGAAATCAATGACACTTCAGATGTGAAATATGGACCCTATGGATCTAAGCTCTGACCAGTGGAATGATGAATACAGGACCCCAGGTCCAGTGGAGAAATCAATGACACTTCAGATGGTGAAGTATGGACCCTATGGATCTAAGCTCTCCAGTGGAATGATGAGGACCCCAGGTCCAGTGGAGGAATCAATGACACTTCAGATTTATGGACCCTATGGATCTAAGCTTGACAAGTGGAATGATGAATACAGGACCCCAGGTCCAGTGGAGAAATCAATGACACTTCAGTTTATGGACCCTATGGATCTTCTGACCAGTGGAATGATGAATACAGGACCCCAGGTCCAGTGGAGAAATCAATGACACTTCAGATGGTGAAGTATGGACCCTATGGATCTAAGCTTGACCAGTGGAATGATGAATACAGGAGGTCCAGTGGAGAAATCAATGACACTTCAGATGTGAAATATGGACCCTATGGATCTAAGCTCTGACCAGTGGAATGATGAATACAGGACCCCAGGTCCAGTGGAGGAATCAATGACACTTCAGATGGTGAAGTATGGACCCTATGGATCTAAGCTCTGACCAGTGGAATGATGAATTCCTGGACCCCAGGTCCAGTGGAGGAATCCGGATCTTTTAATTATGTTGACGAGACGATATTTGATGTTTTGAGATTTAGGTTCATTTATTTCAATGTATGGACTGTTTTGAAATGACGATTGTAATGAAAATCCTGATAAGAAGTGTTCTGATTCTGATGTAGGTTAAAACAGTCACGTGCGTTGATCGTGTGTACATACGTGTATTGGTTTGTCTTATTCCTAGGATATCATTGACATTTCCTTTTAGTGTTTAATGATGGTATGAATTGTTTTGTCATTTTTAGGGTGGATTGTTAGAATTATTATAAATAAATGAATAAACAATATCCCCATTTCAAATAGAATTGTAACTAAGTAAACTTATACTCTGTTTTATTATATCTGATTAACAATATGAGTTCATAAGGAGGGATTGTGAGACACTGACAAGGAGTAATTAAAGTTAATGAACACCATTCCAACTAGGAAGAAACTAATGGGTTGTGGACTGTGTAAACACATAAGGTAGTTAACCTGTGGTTGAACCTACGGAACTGATCTCTGGGGTTTTTAGATATGACAGTGAGTGCATTCCTAGGTTTTCTGTTAATTAGAACTGCCAGCTCAGTGGTGATCGATAATGTTGAGGGGTCAAAAGTTACCTGGGATGTGTTAGTAAGTTAGAAGGAACTTTTCACCTCACTTTGTCCCTGTCAAGAGGAGGGGATTCTGTTAAAACAATGAAATTACGTCATGTTTTGTATATAAACTGTTGCTCGTGGTAACGTGGCAGCGCGCTCCGGGAATAAATTCTGTTACCTATTATTGAAAAGACTGGTCTCCGTCTATTTTATGTAAACAAGAATCTTACAAATTCTCATAAAATAGATGAAGGGTTTTCAATTAATGAAAACACATTGGCATCATTAAATTACAGTAATAGTTTTACACAGTAATAATATATATCAGCCTCAGTCTCAGTGAAATCAGTAGAACTGCTAGGTTTTACACAGTAATACTATATATCTGCCTCACTCTCAGTGAAATCAGTAGTACTGCTAGGTTTTACACAGTCAAATGTAACAAATATATATCTGCCTGAAAGGTAGTACTGGAATGGTTTTAGTGGAATGGTGATGGAATGGTGATGGAATGGTGATGGAATGGTGGTGGAATAATGATGGAATGGTAAACAGAATGGTTTTAGTGGAATGGTAAACAGAATGGAAATAGAATGGTTTTAAACAGAATGGTAATGGAATGGTGAAACAGTAGTACTGAAGGTGATGGAATAATAATATCTGCCTCATTCTAGTGAAATGGTGCTAGGTTTTATACAGGAATGGTAAATTCTCATGGAAATAGTAGTGGAATTTTATGGACAGTAATGGTATATATCTGCCCCACTCTCATGGTCAGATAGGTTTTACACAGTAGGAATGGTAGTCTCAGTGAAATGGTAGTGGAATGGTAGGTTTTACACAGTAATGGTATGGAATCTGATGGAATCTCAGTGAAATCAGTAGTACTGTTAGGTTTTACACAGAATGGTAATGGAATCTGCCTCACTCTCAGGAAATGGTAGTGGAATGGTTTTATACAGTAATAATATATATCTGTCTCACTCTCAGAGAATGGTAGTGGAATGGTAGGTTTTACACAGAATGGTAGTGGAATGGTGATGGAATGGTTTTAACAGTAATAATATATTTATGGAATGGTAGTGGAATCTTATCCAGAATGATACAAATATATGGAATGGTGATGGAATGGTAGTACTGAATGGTTTTACACAGTAATGGAATGGTGATCTGGAATGGTAGTGGAATGGTAGACTGGAATGGTAGTACATGGTAATAATATAATCTGCCTCATCAGTGAATCAGTAGAATGCTAGGTTTTGAACAGAATGGTAGTGGAATGGTGATGGAATGGTAGTAATGGTACGTTTTACACAGTAATAATATATATCTGGAATGGTGTGAAATGGTAGTACTGAATGGTTTTATACAGTAATAATATATATCTGCCTCACTCTCACAGAAATTTAGTAGAATGTTAGGTTTTACACAGTAATAATATATATCTGTCTCACTCT
The DNA here is from genome assembly GCF_023373465.1 of Oncorhynchus keta. Classification (NCBI taxonomy): domain Eukaryota; kingdom Metazoa; phylum Chordata; class Actinopteri; order Salmoniformes; family Salmonidae; genus Oncorhynchus; species Oncorhynchus keta. The sequence continues at coordinate 110,534 of NW_026290530.1, forward strand.
CAGAGAAATCAGTAGTAATGCTAGGTTTTACACAGTAATAATGTAACTGCTAGATGGAAACAGTAGAACTGCTATTTTACACAGTAATAATATATATATCTGCCTCACTCTCAGTGAAATCAGTAGACTGCTAGGACAGAAGTATATATCTTCCTCACTCTCAGGAGACAATAACCATGGTTTTCCCTGCTCTATGCCTGGGCTGATGGCAGGAGGACTGAAGTATGTGCAACCTGAATACAGATGGTTTTCCCTGCTCTCTGCCTAACTGCTAGATGGAGACTGAAGTACAGACTGAAGATGGTTTTCCCTGCTCTATAACTGCTAGATGGAGGACTTACAACTGTTTTACACCTGACAGATGGATGTTATGCCTGGGCTCTCTGCATTACAACTGCTAGATGGAACCTGAATAAGACAGAGATTTTCCCTCTGTAACTGCTAGATGGAGACTGACAGGAGGTACAGACAGAGATGTTTTCAGGTGCAACCTGAATAACCATGGTTTTCCCTGCTCTATGCCTGGGCTGAGGCAGGAGGTGCATTACAACTGTTTTCAGGTGCAACCTGAATAACCATGGTTTTCCCTGCTCTATGCCTGGGCTGAGGCAGGAGGTACATTACAACTGTTTTCAGAGTGCAACCTGAATAACCAGGTTTTCCTGCTCTATGCCTGGGCTGAGACAGGAGTACATTACAACTGTTTTCAGGGTTTGAAGAGGCATGGTTTTCCCTGCTCTATGCCTAGACTCTCAGGAGTTGCATTACAACTGTTTTCAGATGCAGGGAATAACCATGGGGTGCCTGGGCTGAGGCAGGAGGTGCATTACAAGTTTTCAGGTGCAACCTGAATAACCAGGTTTTAGGCTCTCAGGCAGAGGTGCATTACAACTGTTTTCACATGTCAACCTGGTTTGAGAGGCAGGTTTATGGTCCCCCTAGACTCTCAGGAGTTACATTACAACAGGTCAGGAGGGTTTGAAGGCATGGTTTTATGCCTAGACTCTGAGGCAGGAGTTACATTACACAGTTTTCAGGGAGGGTTTGAGAGGCAGGTTTATTCCCCCTAGACTCTGAGGCAGGAGTTACATTACAACAGTTTTCAGGTCCAACCTGAATAGGCAGGTTTTTTCCCTGCTCTAGGAGCCTGGGCACAGGTCAGGAGGGTTTGAGAGGCAGGTTTATGGTTCCCCCTAGACTCTCAGCTCTGCTCTATGCCTGGGCTGAGGCAGTGGTGTGGATACAACTTTGTTTGAGTGCTGAATAACAACAGTCACCTGGGCTGAGACAGGGAGGTAGGAGTACCTTTTCAGGTAAAACTTTAATGTCATGGTTTTAAAACCAAGATGGCTGCTTTTTTCATTACAACCTGAATAAACAGTTTTCCCTGCTCTATGCCTGGGCAATCAGACAGGAGGTCCATTTAACTGTTTTGTCCATTCCCTTTTTGTGATTATTCTGATTAAAGCTCAAACGTTAATCTTTTAACCTTGATTAAATAAAACAAATCATTTTGCCAGGCTACACATCATCAAATATACTGAGACAAATTACAGATAGTAGCCTTAGCAAAATAGAAGTCAATTGATTGAACATGAAATGCACCCAATCCAGTACTCAACTGATAAAGGATGTGATTCTTTGTTCAGGGATCCTGAGTATAACGTGGTTTTCCTGCTCTATGGAGCTGAGGCAGATACAGTACAACTGTTTTCAGGTGCAACCTGAATATGCATTTCCCTGCTCTATGCCTGGGCTGAGGCAGGAGGTACATTACAACTGTTTTCAGGTGCAACCTGAATAACCATGGTTTTCCCTGCTCTATGCCTGGGCTGAGGCAGGAGGTACATTACAACTGTTTTCAGATGCAACCTGAATAACCATGGTTTTCCCTGCTCTATGCCTGGGCTGAGGCAGGAGGTACATTACAACTGTTTTCAGGTGCAACCTGAATAACCATGGTTTTCCCTGCTCTATGCCTGGGCTGAGGCAGGAGGTACATTACAACTGTTTTCAGGTGCAACCTGAATAACCATGGTTTTCCCTGCTCTATGCCTGGGCTGAGGCAGGAGGTACATTACAACTGTTTTCAGGTGCAACCTGAATAACCATGGTTTTCCCTGCTCTATGCCTGGGCTGAGGCAGGAGGTACATTACAACTGTTTTCAGGTGCAACCTGAATAACCATGGTTTTCCCTGCTCTATGCCTGGGCTGAGGCAGGAGGTACATTACAACTGTTTTCAGGTGCAACCTGAATAACCATGGTTTTCCCTGCTCTATGCCTGGGCTGAGGCAGGAGGTACATTACAACTGTTTTCAGGTGCAACCTGAATAACCATGGTTTTCCCTGCTCTATGCCTGGGCTGAGGCAGGAGGTACATTACAACTGTTTTCAGGTGCAACCTGAATAACGATGGTTTTGGGAAAGAGATTTAACGATGCTCCTATGAAGGTTAACTTTGCCTTAATATGCGGTTGGGAAACTGGTCCCAGATCAGTTCACAGAACATTATATTATTCATTAAATGTGTTTATGTGACCTTCATTTAACTGGTCCCAGATCAGTTCACAGAACATTATATTATTCATTAAATGTGTTTATGTGACCTTCATTTAACTGGTCCCAGATCAGTTCACAGAACATTATATTATTTATTAAATGTGTTTATGTGATCTTCATTTAACTGGTCCCAGATCAGACACAGAACAAATTATTCATTAAATGTGTTTACGTGACCTTCAAACCTGGTCCCAGATCAGGGCCAAACCTTATATTATTTATTAAACCTGGTTTATGTGACCTTCATTTAACTGGTCAGATAAGAACAAACCTTCGACGCTGGGCCAAACCTCCGACGACGCTGGGCCAAACCTGGACGACGCTGGGCCAAACCTGGACGACGCTGGGCCAAACCTGGACGACGCTGGGCCAAACCTGGACGACACTGGGCCAAACCTGGACGACACTGGGCCAAACCTGGACGACACTGGGCCAAACCTGGACGACGCTGGGCCAAACCTGGACGACGCTGGGCCAAACCTGGATGCCGCTGGGCCAAACCTGGATGACACTGGGCCAAATTGTGCGCTGCCCTATGAGACTCCCAATCACAGCCAGATGTGATACAGCCTGGAATCAAACCAGGGTCTGTAGTGACACCTCTATCACTGTGATGCACTGTCTCAGACCACTGTGATACAGCCTGGAATCAAACCAGGGTCTGTAGTGACACCTCTATCACTGTGATGCAGTGCCTTAGACCACTGTGATACAGCCTGGAATCAAACCAGGGTCTGTAGTGACACCTCTATCACTGTGATGCAGTGCCTTAGACCACTGTGATACAGCCTGGAATCAAACCAGGGTCTGTAGCGACACCTCTATCACTGTGATGCAGTGCCTTAGACCACTGTGATACAGCCTGGAATCAAACCAGGGTCTGTAGTGACACCTCTATCACTGTGATGCAGTGCCTTAGACCGTTGCGCCACTGAGAAGCCCATTATAGGCCCTACCAGTAGGTAGGAAGGTTCTTAACGATGAACTGAGCTTTAAGATGCTGTCGGGAAAACGGTCTCAGATCAGTTCTAATAACGTTGCAGCAGGACAGAGCATGTAGCCTCGGCCTGATAACTGATCAGAGCTCAAACCTACTCTGACTATTGAATGTCTGATGACGACCTAACTTTGTTCCCCCCTCTTTCTTCAGCAAGCTTTGTTCTGCCTTTATCTAGGCTGGTAGTGATGGAGAGATGAAACCTGGGTTCTATCAGGTGGTCTATATATATATATATATATATAGTGGCAGTAGTAGTGGCTGGTAGTGATAGAGAGATGAGACCTGGGTTCTATCAGGTGGTCTATATATATATATAGTGGCAGTAGTAGTGGCTAGTAGTGATAGAGAGATGAAACCTGGGTTCTATCAGGTGGTCTATATATATATATAGTGGCAGTAGTAGTGGCTAGTAGTGATAGAGAGATGAGACCTGGGTTCTATCTATGTATATATAGGTGGTCTGGTAGTGATAGAGAGATATATATAGGTGGTCTATATATATATAGTGGCAGTAGTAGTGGCTAGTAGTGATGGAGAGATGAGACCTGGGTTCTATCAGGTGGTCTATATATATATATATATATATATATATATATATATATATATATATATATATATATATATATATATATATATAGTGGCAGTAGTAGTGGCTAGTAGTGATAGAGAGATGAGACCTGGGTTCTATCAGGTGGTATATATATATATATATATATAGTGGCAGTAGTAGTGGCTATATATATATAGCTAGTAGTGATAGAGAGATGAGACCTGGGTTCTATCAGGTGGTCTATATATATATATAGTGTAGTAGTGGCTAGTAGTGATAGAGAGATGAAACCTGGGTTCTATCAGGTGGTCTATATGTGGCAGTAGTAGTGGCTGGTAGTGATAGAGAGATGAAACCTGGGTTCTATCAGGTGGTCTATGTATATATAGTGGCAGTAGTAGTGGCTAGTAGTGATAGAGAGATGAGACCTGGGTTCTATCAGGTGGTCTATATATATATATATATATATATATATATATATAGTGGCAGTAGTAGTGGCTAGTAGTGATAGAGAGATGAGACCTGGGTTCTATCAGGTATATATATATATATATATATATATATATAGTGGCAGTAGTAGTGGCTAGTAGTGATAGAGAGATGAGACCTGGGTTCTATCAGGTGGTCTATATATATATATATATATAGTGGCAGTAGTAGTGGCTAGTAGTGATAGAGAGATGAGACCTGGGTTCTATCAGGTGGTCTATATATATATATATATATAGTGGCAGTAGTAGTGGCTAGTAGTGATAGAGAGATGAGACCTGGGTTCTATCAGGTGGTCTATATATATATATAGTGGCAGTAGTAGTGGCTAGTAGTGATGGAGAGATGAGACCTGGGTTCTATCAGGTGGTCTATATATATATATATAGTGGCAGTAGTAGTGGCTGGTAGTGATAGAGAGATGAAACCTGGGTTCTATCAGGTGGTCTATATATATATATATAGTGGCAGTAGTAGTGGCTAGTAGTGATAGAGAGATGAGACCTGGGTTCTATCAGGTGGTCTATATATATATATAGTAGCAGTAGTAGTGGCTAGTAATGATAGAGAGATGAAACCTGGGTTCTATCAGGTGGTCTATATATATATAATAGTAGCAGTAGTAGTGGCTAGTAATGATAGAGAGATGAAACCTGGGTTCTATCAGGTGGTCTATATATATATATAGTAGCAGTAGTAGTGGCTAGTAATGATAGAGAGATGAAACCTGGGTTCTATCATGTGGTCTATATATATATATAGTAGCAGTAGTAGTGGCTAGTAATGATAGAGAGATGAAACCTGGGTTCTATCAGGTGGTCTATATATATATATAGTAGCAGTAGTAGTGGCTAGTAATGATAGAGAGATGAAACCTGGGTTCTATCAGGTGGTCTATATATATATATAGTGGCAGTAGTAGTGGCTAGTAGTGATAGAGAGATGAAACCTGGGTTCTATCAGGTGGTCTATATACTGTATATAGTGGCAGTAGTAGTGGCTGGTAGTGATAGAGAGATGAGACCTGGGTTCTATCAGGTGGTCTATATATATATATAGTGGCAGTAGTAGTGGCTAGTAGTGATAGAGAGATGAAACCTGGGTTCTATCAGGTGGTCTATATATATAGTGTCAGTAGTAGATGGGGGGTGTATATGGAAGTATGTTGGCCTACAGGACACTGTGTGTGTATTTGAGCTCCCAGACAGGATTGTAGTGAGGCACAGATCTGGGAAAGGGTACCAAAATAATTATGCAGCATTGAAGGTCCATATCAGAACATTAGTGGCCTCCATCATTCTGTATATCAGTATATTAGACCTCAAGACTCTTCCTCTCACTGTATATCAGTATATTAGTGGAGAAGAGCCTTCTCTCTCACTCACTGTACCCGTATATGGGAGTGGAGAACCTTCCAGATAGGACAACCTCTCTCAGCACTCCACAATCAGGCCTTTATGGTATATTAGACTGGAGCCTCTCTCCTCACATGTATATCAGTATATTAGAGGCACCTCTCTCTCATGAGAAACAAGATTCTCTGGTCTTTTGAACTGTATATCAGTATATTAGACTGGTTTGCTAAGCAAACTGAATGCTCTCACACTGTATAACCTGGCACCATCCCTACGATATCAGTATGGTGACTGCAGCATCATCTCTCAGGATGTTTATCAGCTTAGGGACTGGGAGACTGTATATCAGTATATTAGAACAGAGCTCTCCTTGTATATGAAAACCTCTCCTCACTGTATATCAGTATATTAGACTGACTCTCTCTGACCTTCTGTATATCAAAGGACTCTCCCTCTCACTGTATATCAGTATATTAGACTGACAAGTCTCTCTCTCTTTCTCACTGTATATCAGCCAGAGCCCAGACTGGAACCCGTATATCAGTATATTAGAGACCTGAAAATAGCTCACTGTATATCAGTATATTAGACTCTCCCTCACCTGTATATCAGATATTGAGAGGATCTCTCTCTCACTGTATAAGTAATTAGACTCTCAAATCTCTCTTGTAGCCTCTACTCACTGTATATCAGTATATTAGACTGACTCTTCAACTCTCTCTCAGTTATCAGTATATTAGGTCTGAATACTCACTGTATATCAGTATATCTGACTCTTTTTTTCTCTCTCACATCATAAAATAAACTGTTTTTCTTTGTCTCTCACTGTATATCAGTATATTAGACTGAAAACACATTTAATCTCACTGTATATCAGTATATTAACTGTCTCTCTCTCTCTCAAACTCACTGTATATCAGTATATTAGACTGACTCTTTCTGAATGTTACTGTATATCAGTATATTAGACTCTCTCTCTCACTGTATATCAGTATATTAGTCTCTCTCTCTCTCTCTCACTGTATATCAGTATATTAGACTCTCTCTCTCTCTCTCTGTATATCAGTATATTAGACTCTCTCTCTCTCACTCACTGTATATCAGTATATTAGACTGACTCTCTCTCTCACTCACTGTATATCAGTATATTAGACTGACTCTCTCTCTCACTCACTGTATATCAGTATATTAGACTGACTCTCTCACTCACTCACTGTATATCAGTATATTAGACTGACTCTCTCACTCACTCACTGTATATCAGTGATATTGTTTTCATCTCTCTCTCACTTTATATCATCATATGGTGATTGACTCCAAACTCACCAGTGTTCACTGTATATCAGTATATTAGACTGACTCTCTCTCTCTGTATACTCACTGTATATCAGACTGACTGTGGGAGAATGTCTCACTGTATATCAGTATATTAGACTGACTGTCTCTCTCACTCACTCACTGTATATCAGTATATTAGACTGACTCTCTCTCTCTCTCTCACTGTATATCAGTATATTAGACTGACTCTCTCTCTCACTCACTGTATATCAGTATATTAGACTGATCTCTCTCTCTCACTCACTGTATATCAGTATATTAGACTGACTCTCTCTCTCTCTCTGTATATCAGTATATTAGACTGACTCTCTCTCTCTCACTCACTCACTGTATATCAGTATATTAGACTGACTCTCTCTCTCTCTCTCTCACTGTATATCAGATAGAAGACTGAGCTCTCTCTCTCTCACTGAGAGAGATAAGAGAGCAGAGCACTCACTGTATATCAGAAAAGACTCTCTCTCAGACTGAGTATATCAGTATATTAGACTGAGCAGCAGAGCAGAGAGAACAAAGGGCATAGAGGGCAGAAAACAGACTCTCTCTCTCTCTCTCACTCTCACACAGTAGAGCAGAGAGAGCAGAGAACAGAGTATAGAGCAGAGAGAGACAGAGAGAACAGAGAACAGAGAGAAGAGTATATCAGAGAAAGCAGAGGAAGTGAGACTCAGCAGAGAAGATATTAGAGCAGACTCTCTCTCTCAGAGAACAGAGACTGCAGAGAACAGATAGGAGAGCAGAGAGCATAGAGAGGGACTCACTGATAGACAGCAGATAACGAGAGCAGAGAAAAGCAAGAGAGCATCTCTCTGTGTGTGAGAGAGTGAAGAGAGTGGGGAAAAGAGATATCAGCATAGAGAGACAGAGAGTTGAGAGACTCACTGTATATCAGGCAGAAATCAGGCTGACTCTCTCACTCACTCACTGTATATCAGATATTAGAGAGAAGGCTGACTCACTCAGGGCAGAGAGCATTAGAGAGAGAGATAGATCAAAGAGAGCTCTCTCTCTCTCTCGGGTCTCTCTCTCTCAGCAGAGCAGAGAGCAGAGAGAACAAAGGGCAGGGAGAGAAGAAAACAGAGCAGAGAGCAAGAGAGAGCAGAGAACAGAGAGAGCAGAGAACATAGAGAAGAGAGAGCAGAGAGAGAGGGAGCAGAGAGAGACAGCAGATAATGAGAGCAGAAAGAGAGAGCAGAAGAGAGCACGGAGCAGAGAACAGAGAGAAGAGAGCAGAGAGAGCAGAGAGCAGAGAACAGAGAGAGAGAGAGCAGAGAGATTGAAGGGCAGAGGGACAGAGATAAGAGAGCAAAAGGGAGAGAGAGCAGAGAGAGAGCAGAGAGAGTGTGAGCAGAGAGCAGGCTGAGAGAGCAGAGAGAGAGCAGAGAGCAGAGAGAGTGAGAAGAGAGAGAGAGCTTAGAGGGCAGAGAGAGGGCAGGCAGAGAAGCAGAGAGGAAGAGCAGAGAGCAGAAGAGCAGATAAAATAGAGAGCAGCAGAGCAGAGAGAGAGAGAGAGAGAGCAGAGAGAAGAGAGAGCAGAGAGAGAAGAGAGAGCAGAGAGCAGAGAGAGAGAGCAGAGCAGAGGGAGAGAGAGAGAGAGAGCTGAGAGCAGAGAGACAGATCAGGGAGAGCAGAGGGAGAGAGAGAAAGCAGAGAGAGAGAGCAGAGAGATCAGAGGAAGTGAGAGAGCAGAGAACAGAGAGAAGAGAGAGCAGAGAGGGCAGAGAGAGAGAGCAGAGAGAGAGCAGAGAGAGAGGGAGCAGAGAGAGAGGGAGCAGAGAGAGAGCGAGCAGAGAGCAGAGAGAAGAGAGAGCAGAGAGCAAATATAACTCTGTTGCTATAGTGACCCTGCATCACAACACTCTGTTGCTATAGTGACCCTGCATCACAACACTCTGTTGCTATAGTGACCCTGCATCACAACACTACGTTGCTATAGTGAACCTGCATCACAACACTATGTTGCTATAGTAACTCTAATTGTACAATTTGTTTAATTCTATTCCACATATTTAATTGTTTTGTATTTCATTTCATTTTTGTTTCATGTTTCAACCAGTCGCAGGTTAACATCAACCTGACAGAGGAAACGTAAAATCAATAAACAAACTGTTTTCACAATTAACAAGCTTTTCTTGTTTCAAGTCTGTTTTATTATGAAAAGTACAATATATCCT
>NW_026290530.1:122500-137124 GCF_023373465.1 Oncorhynchus keta
TGTGTGTGTGTGTCCAGTTTGTGTGTGTGTGTGTGTGTGTCCAGTGTGTGTGTGTGTCCAGTGTGTGTGTGTGTGTGTGTCCAGTGTGTGTGTGTGTGTCCAGTGTGTGTGTGTGTACAGTGTGTGTGTGTCCAGTGTGTGTGTGTGTACAGTGTGTGTGTGTCCAGTGTGTGTGTGTGTGTGTGTGTGTGTGTGTTTGTCCAGTGTGTGTGTGTGTGGGGGTGTTGTGTTTGTGTGTGTGTGTGTGTGTGTGTGTGTGTGTGTGTGTGTGTGTGTGTGTGTGTGTGTGTGTGTGTGTGTGTGTGTCCAGTGTGTGTGTCCAGTGTGTGTGTGTTTGTCCAGTGTGTGTCTGTGTGTGTCAGTCCAGTGTGTGTGTGTATCCAGTGTGTGTGTGTGTGTGTGTGTGTGTGTGTGTGTGTGTGTGTGTGTGTGTGTGTGTGTGTGTGTGTGTGTGTGTGTGTGTGTGTGTGTGTGTGTGTGTGTGTGAGAGTCCAGTGTGTGTGTGTATCCAGTGTGTGTATTATTTACAGGTTATTATTGTGTGTGTGTGTGTGTCATGTTATTTTAGGGACACTGAGTCACCAACACCCCAAAGATGAAACCCTGGGTAGAGGGGCTCAGTGAATGTGGAGGTGAATGTGATCAGGTGGGTCAGTGTGTCAGAGGAGGCTCTATAGAAGGACAGAGTGCCGGCTGGCCAGTCCAGATACACTCCTACTCTGTGGGAGCTGGAGGAGGGGACGTCTATGGTAGTGGGATTATAATTGTGACAGGCAGAGTAACTGTTGTCACAGCAGTACAGACTCCAGGACTTGTCATTGTGTCCAAGACAACAGTCCTCAACCCTTCCTCTCCTGTTGATTCCTTTATATGTCACTCCTATATCAGCCCCTCTTCCACTCCACTCTACCTCCCAGTAACAGCGCCCAGTCAGACCCTCTCTACACAGCACCTGTCCACAGTCCTCAAATCTCTCTGGGTGATCAGGATACGGCTGCTCCTCTGTCCTACATGTCACCTTTCTGTTCTCCTCAGACAGAGAGAGGTGTCTGTTTACTGTGTTTAGGTCCAGTGTGAGATCACAGACATCTGATGGATGAAACCAGACACAATATTAGAAATCATCATCATTCACATTAGAATGTTAACTCACTTTTCACTAATTCATTTAATGTAGATGTTTCTAGGTATCAAAAGGAGAAGTTAAGGTAACTTGAGACTTGTTGAATGATCATATGTTATACTGTATGGTAATATAAAACACACTTATTCCCATGAATTAGACACACACACACACACACACACACACACACACACACAGTTTACACACACACACACACACACACACACACACACACACACACACACACACACACACATGCATAAACACAAACACACATTTTAATGTAACAGAACAGTCCACACACATATCACACACACACAGTGAGGTACACACATTTAGACACATTTCGTATGTACACACACACAAACACACATTGTCAGTGAGCAACTCTTTATAAACTTTGTGTTGATTTCTGCTTCTGTAGAACTACAGCTGATATTTAATATGACCAAGTCAGTAATGATGGTGGTCTTTGACTTTGACTTAACTTGAATTAAGACTTATTCTTAGTCAAATTCTTCACAGCAGTCAACACTCACATTTTCTAAGTCCAGATTTCATTCTGTTCTCTCCACCATGTTCCACGCTGTAGCAGTAAGCAGAAGGACAGACAGTCATTGAGGAATACACAGAACCACACCACATCTATTTAGACAGTGAGGTATCACATTTAGATTGCACGCACGTATACAGTCCACACCATATCTATTTAGACGTGACATCACGGTCAATGTTTGTCTGTGTGTGTCCAGCATGTGTGTGTGTGTAGACAGTGAGTGTGTCCAGATTGTGTGTGTCCAGTGTGTGTGTTGTGTGTGTGAGTGTGTCCAGTGTTTGTGTGTGTCCAGTGTGTGTGTTTGTGTCCAGTATGTGTTTGTCAGGTGCGGTGTCAGTGTCCAGTGTGTATTGTGTACACAGTCCATATGTCCAGTGTGTTTGTGTGTGTGTCAGTTGTGTGTGTGTGTGTGTGTACAGTTCCAGTGTGTGTTTATTTACACATACATAGGAACACACTTGTACACAGTACACACACTCACACCCAGTCAGCATATTTTGTCCAAGTGAGTGGTAAGAATGCTTGTCTTAACCAGCCTGATAAGTCAAACATGTCTGATATGAACATTGACATAAACCCTCTACATATTTTGAGTTTCTCCAGTCTGCAGTGTGGATCCTCCAGTCCAGCAGAGAGCAGTCTGACTCCTGAGTCTCCTGGGTGATTGTAGCTCAGGTCCAGCTCTCAGGTGTGAGGGGTTTGACCTCAGAGCTGAGACCAGAGAAGCACAGCCTTCCTCTGTGACTAGACAGCCTGACAGCCTGCAAAGAGTCAAATCATATTAAAATCACACTGATATTCTTGGTGGTGAGAATAGTGACAGTATATATTTTCAACATATTCAGATATATCAGTGTCCTGAAAGCTGCAATATCTATTAATAAATTAACATATCATTATTATAAATGATCAAAGTATTGCCTGTTTTCCCAAGAGAAAGAAATATATAGTGCCACAGAACTGAGTAGACTGACCAGACCAGTTTAAAAAGATGAATCAGTCAAAAGACAGACAGTGAGGAATGATTTAGATTTTTGACGTATACAGTGTTCACCATATCTATTTAGACAGTGAGCTATCAGATTTAGATTGTATTGAGTATACAGTCCACACCATATCTATTTAGACAAAGGTGTCAGCATTTAGATTGTGTTGAGTATACAGTCCACACCATATCTATTTAGACAGTGAAACTAACATTTTAAATGTTTCTCTGTACACCAACATTTTGGATTTGAGATCAAATGTTTGATTCTGAGGTGACAGTATATAATGTCACCTTTTATTTGAGGGTATTTAAAGTTTTAAATTTTTAAATTTTTTCGGGGTTTTTTAACCAAACAGGCTGTTGAGAAAAGTTCTCATTTGCAACTGCTCCTGGCCAAGATAAAGCTTTCAGTGTGAACAGACAACACAGATTTTACACATGGAGTCTCCTCATAAACAAGTCAATAACACAGTTAGAAAAAAGGGGAGTCTATATACATTGAATGCAAAAGTTTTTTGAGGAAAAGGTTGGCGAAAAAATTACAATTTTGCAAATTACACTGGAGCTGATAAATGATCAATGGTAATGTACACAAATATTGTTTTGCAAAAGAGCAGAATTTTTAAAAAATAAAAACAGTATGGGGATGAGGTAGGTGAAAATGGGGGGCTATTTTTACCGATAAAAAGACTATGTTTTACAGCTGCAGCGATCAGTTAGCTGCTTATATAGCAGATGTTTGGAAAGAAAAGATAAAAGTTTCAAACTTCAAAGCCATTATCTGTGAGTGCCCAGATGCACAGGCAGCAAGATGCAACATCATTGATATATACAGAGAAAATTTTTTGAGGCCCATGGATTGAACCCTGTGGCACCCCCATAGAGACTGCCATAGGACCGTGACAGCATGCCTCTCCGAGTTGACACACTGAACTCTGTCTGCAAAGTAATTTGTGAACCAGGCATATCATTGGAAACAAAACATGCTAACTGAGTCTCACCATTAAGAATATGAGGATTACAGAGTCAAAACATGCTAACCTCTCACCATGAAGACAGAGACTACAAAAAACATCTTTTATCGATCTCACCATTATGATATCATTTAACAGAGACTACAACAAAACATGCTGAAACTCACCATTGCACAACAGAGGCTACAACGAAACATGCTAATGGTCTCACCATTACCAATAACAGAGACTACAACAAAACATACCTTTAATCAAGACCTTAGATAGGCACCTCTCAGGATGGATATAACAGAGTCTACAACAAAACATGCTAACCTCTCACCATTACCAATAACAGAGACTACAACAAAACATGCTAACCTGGGGATCCATTACCAATGAAACAGAGACTACAACAAAACATGGTAATACCATTACCAATAACAGAGGCTACAACAAAACATGCTAACCTCTCACCATTGTAACAGAGTACAACAAAACATGATTTCTCACCATTACCAATTTTGAGACTACTTTCAAAACATGCTAACCTCTCACCATTTGGGTAACAGAGAGAACAACAAAACATGATAACCTAGCTCACCATTTGGTAACAGAGAGCAACAACAAAACATACTAACCTCTCAGAAATACCTTAATAAAGAGGCTACAACAAAACATCTAACCTCTCACCATTACCAGTAACAGAGAGTACAACTGGGAAACATGCTAACTTGTTCTCCATGGACCAATAACAGAACTACCAATAATAACAGAGGCTAGTTGGTCAGGATGACGTCTATGAGGGTGCCCTTGTTTACAAATAAGGGTTGTACCTGGTAACCTTCACCATTTGTGTGAGATTGAGGCACAAGCAAAACATTGTAGGACTCTCACCATTACCATATCCCAGAGGTACAACGTAAAAACATCTAAGCTAGATCACCATTACCAATAACAAACTACAACAAAACATGATAAGCTCACCATTACCAATAACAGAGGCTACAACAAAACATGCTAACTACCATTCTAACAGAGACATTTTCAAAACATAGTTCTAACTGTTTCACCATTACCTGAAGAGACTATGACAAAACATACTTTCTCAGGCTATCTAACAGAGCTACAACAAAACATGCTAACTCCTCCCCATTACCAAGTTATATCAGAGGCTAAAAAAACATACTAACCTCTCACCATTTAACAGGTGGTCTTCTTTGAGCCAGGATTCAGACACTCAAGGACATCAGGGTTAGCAGAGTGTGCTAAAGCAGTAATTAAAACAAACTTAGGGAGGATCCACATGAATGTTGACATGCATGAAACATAGGCTTTACATATCTGTTTCACCATTTAGTGAAATAAAAGCACTTTATTCACCATTTAGTCCCCCATTAGGAAGAACATCCAAAACACATTCTGACAAACTGCAAATTAATAGTCTATTAAAGTAGTCAAAAGTTTAGTATTTGGTCACTGCAGGCATGAACATATGGGACTAAATACTAAACTTATGACAAAAATAATTGATCCAAAAGATTATGATTAATCAAATGGGAGAATAATAATGAAAGTGTTTTAGATTTATAAACAAAAATATATATGTATGAAAATACCTTTAAATAAAAGGTGACACTCTGTACTGTCTCCTAATTTGAAACATTCTATCTCAAATCGAAAATGCTGGAGCACAGCACCAAATTTAAACTGTAATCTTCACTGTCCAAACACATATGGTGTCTGGTAAACACATGTGGATCTGGGAACAGTTATCACTTGTTGACCAACTACAGGAATACTGACCTCAGAGTCTCCAGTTTACAGTGGGGATTCCCCAGTCCATCAGAGAGCAGCTTCACTCCTGAATCCTTCAGGTCATTGTTACTCAGGTCCAGCTCTCTCAGGTGTGAGGGGTTTGACCTCAGAGCTGAGACCAGAGAAGCACAGCCTTCCTCTGTGACTCCACAGTCTGACAGCCTGCAAAGAGATCATCATGACTTCACAAACACACTGTTAATTTAACAGCAGTAGTGTAGAAGGACAATGGCAGATGCATTTGGTTTATTCTCTCAAACAGCATATATTCATCTTCCGTCTCCTAGAATTGTATGGTCATGTTGTTATACTAATGTGAAAATCATTTATTCATATGTTTTTCAAAATAACAATATTATTCAATATTATAATACATATTTTTGATCAACTGAATATTTCTTCCTGATGATTAGTTCTTATATGTCATTTTATTTACTCACAGAACAGCTCTGGAGGCTTTGACCACTGGCAGAAGCCTCAGAAGACCTTCCTCTGATCTGGAGTATTTCTTCAGGTCAAACACATCCAGCTCCTTTTCTGAAGTCAGCAACACAAAGACCAGAGCTGACCACTGTGCAGGTGACAGTTTGTGTTCTGAGAGACTTCCTGATCTCAGGTATCTTTGGATCTCCTCCACTAGAGAATGGTCATTCAGTTCATTCAGACAGTGGAACAGATTGATGCTCCTCTCTGGAGAGGGATTCTCCCTGATCTTCTTCTTGATGTACTTGACTGTTTGTTCATGGCTCTGTAAGCTGCTTCTTGTCTTTGTCAGTAGACCTCGTAAGTGCTTCTGATTGGACTCCAGTGAGAGGCCCAGAAGGAAGCGGAGGAAAAGGTCCAGGTTTCCCGTCTCACTTTGTAAGGCTTTATCCACAGCACTCTTGTAGAAAGTAACTTCAGGCTTGTTGTTTGTTTGCAGTTCGTCCATTAGATTCTCATTGTTGTTGATGAATGAGAGGAACACATATACAGCAGCCAGAAACTCCTGAATGCTCAGATGAACAAAGCAGTACACCTTGTCCTGGTACAGCCACATTCCTCTTTAAAGAGCTGTGTGCACAATCCTGAGTACACTGAGGCTTCATTGACATCAATGCCAGCCTCTTTCAGGTCTTCTTCATAGAAAATCAGATTGCCCTTCACAAGCTGTTGAAAAGCCAGTTTTCCCAGTGACAGAATGCTCTCTTTATTCCAGTGTGGACCTGTCTCTTCTTTCCCAAGATACTTTTCATTCTTCTGTTTGGTATGAAACACCACAAGGTGTGTGTACATCTCAGTCAGAGTCTTGGGCATCTCTTCTCTCTTATGTTTCAGCATGTGTTCAAGGACTGTTGCAGAAATCCAACAGAAGACTGGAATGTGGCACATGATGTGGAGGCTCCTTGATGTCTTTATGTGTGAGATGATTCTGCTGGCCAGGTCCTCATCACTGAATCTCTTCCTGAAGTACTCCTCCTTCTGTGGGTCATTGAACCCTCGTACCTCTGTCACCTGGTCAACACACCCTGAAGGGATCTTATTGGCTGCTGCAGGTCGGGTAGTTATCCAGAGGAGAGCAGAGGGAAGCAGATTTCCCTTGATGAGATTTGTCAGCAGAACATCCACTGAGGTTGACTCTGTGACGTCCCAACAGATCTTGTTCTTCTGGAAGTCTAGGGGCAGTCGGCACTCATCCAGACCATCAAAGATGAACAGAACTTTGTACTTGTTGTAGATGGAGATTCCTGATTGTTTGGTTTCCATTGAGAAGTGATTAAGAAGTTCAATGAAAGTGTGTTTGTCCCCTTTCATCAAATTCAGCTCCCGAAAAGGGAATGAAAATACAAATTGGACATCCTGATTTGCTTTTCCTTCAGCCCAGTCCAGAATGAACTTCTGCACAGAGACTGTTTTTCCAATGCCAGCGACTCCCTTTGTCAGCACAGTTCTGATACGTTTGTCTTGTCCAGTTAAGGGTTTGAAGATGTCGTTACATTTGATTGCAGTCTCTGGTCTTGCTTGTTTCCTGGTTGTTGTCTCAATCTGTCTCAGCTCATGTTCATTATTGACCTCTCCTGTTCCACCCTCTGTGATGTAGAGCTCTGTGTAGATCTTATTGAGAAGTGTTGGGTTTCCTTGTTTAGCGATCCCCTCAAATACACATTGAAACTTCTTCTTTAGATTAGATTTGAGTTCACGTTGGCAAATCTCAGCAAGCTCATCTGCATCTAGAAATAACACAGAGGATATTAATGTTACGTATGTTTTAATGTCTACAGTATTGTAGGACTGTTATAAAGTTGTACATTATAATCATTTATTATCTTAACTGACTGTCTAAATCTGTAAAAGTTTTTATAATGAGTTACAGACTGGTGAGACTGATTATATTATTATTGGTATTATTGATGGTATTATTAATGTTGTTCTCAATCTCTCTCTAAATTAATCATTGTCCTTAGTGTCCACAACACATCCCTGCTGCTACTTGATGAGGTCACGTTTGTTTATTAAATTATTCACATCTAGGTGTTGTGTTAAGCTGCTACAATATCATTGAGTTACACAGCTACTTTAGCTGTACTTTAGCTACATCTTTTAAATGTTATAAAACATCATTCAACATGAGGCAAACAGATCTTACATTTCTCCAGTGTGTCAGCAAGCTCATTCTGGTTCATTTTCCTCAGGATGTGCAGTGTGATCTTCAGAGCTGCCTCTCTGGCACTGCTCTCCTGCTTCTCATCTTCAGCATCCACCACTTCCTTATCCTGCTTCTGACTCTCAAAGCCTTCTGGGAGTTCTGGACTAAGAATCCTCTTGAACATCTTCAGCTCGTTCTTCACAAATGTCATAATTTTCTCTTCAAGCAACTGAAATAAATAAAGTAAATAAGTTAAGCAAGAGAAGAAATGCTTTCTCATTAACACATTAATGAATGATTGACAGATCAACTTTACTTAAGGTAAACAAAAACAAATGTACATAACAGGACCACATACACTGAATATGGAGGCCAGGTCTGTTTGATGACTCTGGGAAGACTGACCACTGAGAATCTCTGACTCTGATCTCTCCTGTTGGTTTCTGTGGACAAAACATGAGATTACATCTCCTCATCCAGGGAGTACACACACACACACACACACACACACACACACACACACACACACACACACACACACACACACACACACACACACACACACACACACACACACACACACACACACACACACACACACACACACACACACACACACAGGGAGGGAATGTTGTGTTTGTTTAATATTGTTTTAGGACTATGAAAATGGACAAAAGGATGAGCCTATGGATTATGAAAACAACAACAATAAATGGGAAAATGGGAGGAGAAATGACTAGAGACAGTGTTGTTTAACTCACTGACCAGGACCCATGAGTTCTTCTTACCTTTGTTCAGTAGAAAAGTCTCCCTCTCTAAACTTTATAGGTAGATCCATAGACCGGTCACTCTTCATGGACACACAGCTGGGAACAGGGGAGGCTGGTCTCTCCTGCTTGATTGGGCTTCAACACAACAGAGACAAACATTACATCTCTCATCTACTCTGAGCTCAGATGGGAAACATAAGAAGAGTTTCACAAATATAACTGACTTCCAGACGTTAGTTAATGGCGCGAGCAGTGTGTCATTTTTTATGACGAAATTCAATTTAGCGTCGCGAGCGTTGTAGTCAGTCTGTCAGCCCCGCTAAAAGGCTGGTGTCGTTACTCTGCTTCTCCGGGGGATGTTGAGGTAAATTTACTAACCGGGAGGGTTGAATGATGTAATTTATTGGAGGGCTGGAAGACGCACTCTCGAGGTTGTTTACTCACAATATCAGATATTAAGATGATTGTTATAATGAATGTTTACTGAGGTTGAGGTTCTGACTAGTGATTATTTACCCGGGGTTCAATACCTGCTATTGAGGCGCCCTGAAAATAATATTCAAAAGTTCGGTCCTTGGACACAGAGGGGTTAAACACTAAAGTTACCATCCATCTAGTGAAGAGAGGAGAACCGGACAGAGGTAGCCAGCATCCGTCAACGAGCCTCACCGGGATTTAACAGGTGGAAGAAACAACCGGGGAGCTCCATCGGTCCACAAGAAATGCAGACAGCCGGTGATGATGTAGTGGTAGCTATGGTAACTAGGATGCTGCTGGTAGAGTAGCTATGGTAACTAGGATGCTGCTGGTAGAGTAGCTAGCTAGCTTACCGAGCTGTACCGACTAGCTAGGATAACTAGGATGCTGCTGGTAGAGTAACTAGCTAGCTTACCGAGCTGTACCGACTAGCTTGGTTAGTTAGCAGGTCGTTCGTCTGTCCCTCGTCTCGATGATGATGATGAATCCGGTGAACCACAAAATGAAACAAGGACAGAGAGTGAAAAGGATCTGGCTACACTCATACTGTCCCTGACCGTAAAGAAAAAAGCAAATTGAACAATAAACTTCGGTGTCTCAACACTAAAACAAACTCCGTCGTTATTCCCCAAGATCACCTCAGTCCACTCTGCGCGTAACCGGCTTGGCGCCACACCGAACGGGGACGCGGACGGTTCTGTACGGGGACGCGGACGGTTCCAGAACGCGGACATGATCAGTGCAACACAATCAACTAAACCCAGTCTTTACAGTGGGTTACATTAGTAATATTCATTTTTTATCATTTTTTATTATTATGTAAAACAAACATTCTATGTTTTTTTATAACAATATGTTGAGATCTGGGACCATACCCACAAAGCGTCTCAGAGTACAACATTGGTCGTATAAGTGCTGAGAATAAACACATTTGACACTTATGGGTATAAATTAAAGCTATGCATGAAGTCTCTAGTCCCACCTAGTCGGTAGATATTTAGGACACCTGGTGAGCTGTCCTAAGTAGTTAAGAGTTAACAGCAGGTGTCTTGATAATACTATAGAATAATGCAGTGAGTCAGTGGTTCCTGCGCCACATGTAATTGCTTTGTAGTAGTTAAAAATAATGTTTCACATTTCTATATGATCAATTCGATAAATAATGTAGACCTACATGCAACAGTATGTCTTGTGCTTTTGGCAATGATTTATGTATAATAATTATGTAAACAAGTGATAAGTATGTCTGTGGCGGAAGGTAGCCTCGTGGTTAGAGTGTAGAGGTGGCAGGTAGCCTCGTGGTTAGAGTGTAGAGGTGGCAGGTAGCCTCGTGGTTAGAGTGTAGAGGTGGCAGGTAGCCTCGTGGTTAGAGTGTAGAGGTGGCAGGTAGCCTCGTGGTTAGAGTGTAGAGGTGGCAGGTAGCCTCGTGGTTAGAGTGTAGAGGTGGCAGGTAGCCTCGTGGTTAGAGTGTAGAGGTGGCAGGTAGCCTCGTGGTTAGAGTGTAGAGGTGGCAGGTAGCCTCGTGGTTAGAGTGTAGAGGTGGCAGGTAGCCTCGTGGTTAGAGTGTAGAGGTGGCAGGTAGCCTCGTGGTTAGAGTGTAGAGGTGGCAGGTAGCCTCGTGGTTAGAGTGTTGGCCAGTAACCGAAAGGTTGCTAGATCAAATCCCTGAGCTGACAAGGTAAAAAACTGCCCCTGAACAAGGCAGCCATTGTAAATAACATTTGCTAACCATGTGTATGTGACCAATAACATCTGCTAACCATGTGTATGTGACCAATAACATCTGCTAACCCTGTGTATGTGACCAATGACATCTGCTAACCATGTGTATGTAACCAATAACATCTGCTAACCATGTGTATGTAACCAATAACATCTGCTAACCCTGTGTATGTAACCAATAACATCTGCTAACCATGTGTATGTGACCAATAACATCTGCTAACCATGTGTATGTGACCAATAACATCTGCTAACCCTGTGTATGTGACCAATGACATCTGCTAACCATGTGTATGTAACCAATAACATCTGCTAACCATGTGTATGTAACCAATAACATCTGCTAACCCTGTGTATGTAACCAATAACATCTGCTAACCCTGTGTATGTGACCAATGACATCTGCTAACCATGTGTATGTGACCAATGACATCTGCTAACCATGTGTATGTGACCAATAACATCTGCTAACCCTGTGTATGTGACCAATAACATCTGCTAACCCTGTGTATGTGACCAATAACATCTGCTAACCCTGTGTATGTGATCAATAACATCTGCTAACCCTGTGTATGTGACCAATAACATCTGCTAACCCTGTGTATGTGACCAATAACATCTGCTAACCCTGTGTATGTGACCAATAACATCTGCTAACCCTGTGTATGTGACCAATAGCATCTGCTAACCCTGTGTATCTGACCAATAACATCTGCTAACCCTGTGTATGTGACCAATAACATCTGCTAACCCTGTGTATGTGACCAATAACATCTGCTAACCCTGTGTATCTGACCAATAACATCTGCTAACCCTGTGTATGTGACCAATAGCATCTGCTAACCCTGTGTATCTGACCAATAACATCTGCTAACCAGGTGTATGTGACCAATAACATCTGCTAACCCTGTGTATCTGACCAATAACATCTGCTAACCATGTGTATGTGACCAATAACATCTGCTAACCCTGTGTATGTGACCAATAACATCTGCTAACCCTGTGTATGTAACCAATGACATCTGTATGTATGTGATCAATAACATCTGCTAACCCTGTGTATGTGACCAATAACATCTGCTAACCCATGTGTATGTAACCAATGACATCTGCTAACCATGTGTATGTAACCAATGACATCTGCTAACCATGTGTATGTCAATGACATCTGCTAACCATGTGTATGTGATCAATAACATCTGCTAACCCTGTGTATGTGACCAATAACATCTGCCAACCCTGTGTATGTAACCAATAACATCTGCTAACCCTGTGTATGTAACCAATAACATCTGCTAACCCTGTGTATCTGACCAATAACATCTGCTAACCCTATGTATGTGACCAATAACATCTGCTAACCCTGTGTATCTGACCAATAACATCTGCTAACCCTGTGTATGTAACCAATGACATCTGCTAACCATGTGTATGTAACCAATGACATCTGCCAACCATGTGTATGTAACCAATGACATCTGCTAACCCTGTGTATGTGACCAATGACATCTGCTAACCATGTGTATGTAACCAATGACATCTGCTAACCATGTGTATGTGATCAATAACATCTGCCAACCCTGTGTATGTGACCAATAGCATCTGCTAACCCTGTGTATGTAACCAATGACATCTGCTAACCATGTGTATGTGATCAATAACATCTGCTAACCATGTGTATGTAACCAATGACATCTGCTAACCATGTGTATGTAACCAATAACATCTGCTAACCATGTGTATGTAACCAATAACATCTGCTAACCATGTGTATGTGACCAATAACATCTGCCAACCCTGTGTATGTAACCAATAACATCTGCTAACCCTGTGTATGTGACCAATAACATCTGCTAACCCTGTGTATGTGACCAATAACATCTGCTAACCCTGTGTATGTGACCAATAACATCTGCTAACCCTGTGTATGTGACCAATAACATCTGCTAACCATGTGTATGTGACCAATAACATCTGCTAACCATGTGTATGTGACCAATAACATCTGCTAACCATGTGTATGTAACCAATAACATCTGCTAACCATGTGTATGTGACCAATAACATCTGCTAACCCTGTGTATGTGATCAATAACATCTGCTAACCATGTGTATGTAACCAATGACATCTGCTAACCATGTGTATGTGATCAATAACATCTGCTAACCATGTGTATGTAACCAATGACATCTGCTAACCATGTGTATGTAACCAATAACATCTGCTAACCATGTGTATGTGACCAATAACATCTGCTAACCCTGTGTATGTGACCAATAACATCTGCTAACCATGTGTATGTAACCAATGACATCTGCTAACCATGTGTATGTGATCAATAACATCTGCTAACCATGTGTATGTAACCAATGACATCTGCTAACCATGTGTATGTAACCAATAACTTCTGCTAACCATGTGTATGTAACCAATAACTTCTGCTAACCATGTGTATGTGACCAATTTGATTTATATCTGGGAATAAGTTTGTTCATGTGTTGGCTTTAGGTTCATTGTCCCCAAGTGCCCCCACATTGTCCCCACAGTGACCCCACAGCGCCCCAAGGGTCCCCACAGCGCCCCCAAGTGTACTGCTAGGTTTTACACGTTAATAATATATATCTGAACTTTACAAATGATACACTTGTGACATCAATATTTCAATATTTAAAAACTAATTCAAAACTGTAATATGACATTAGTAAGTCATATTATTAAGGTTACAATTGAAAATGCTTGTAATCTAACACCTCCTGCCTCAGACCACTAGAACAGCTGAGTAATCTAACACCTGCCTCAGACCACTAGAACAGCTGAGTAATCTAACACCTGCCTCAGATCACAAGAACAGCTGAGTAATCTAACACCTGCCTCAGACCACTAGAACAGCTGAGTAATCTAACACCTGCCTCAGACCACTAGAACAGCTGAGTAATCTAACACCTGCCTCAGACCCTAGAACAGTTGAGTAATCTACCACCTGCCTCAGACCACTAGAACAGCTGAGTAATCTAACACCTGCCTCAGACCACTAGAACAGCTGAGTAATCTACCACCTGTCTCAGGACCACAGACCACTAGAGCTGAGTAATCTACCACTCAGACCACTAGAACAGCTGAGTAATCTACCACCTGCCTCAGACCACTAGAACAGCTGAGACCACCTGCCTCAGACCACTAGAACAGCTGAGTAATCTACCACCTGCCTCAGACCACTAGAACAGCTGAGTAATCTACCACCTGCCTCAGACCACTAGAACAGCTGGAGTAATCTACCACCTCAGACCACTAGAACAGCTGAGTAATCTACCACCTGCCTCAGACCACTAGAACAGCTGAGTAATCTACCACCTGTCTCAGACCACTAGAACAGCTGAGTAATCTACCACCTGCCTCAGACCACTAGAACAGCTGAGTAATCTACCACCTGCCTCAGACCACTAGAACAGCTGAGTAATCTACCACCTGCCTCAGACCACTAGAACAGCTGAGTAATCTACCACCTGCCTCAGACCACTAGAACAGCTGAGTAATCTACCACCTGCCTCAGACCACTAGAACAGCTGAGTAATCTACCACCTGCCTCAGAC
>NW_026290531.1:0-636 GCF_023373465.1 Oncorhynchus keta
TAACGATCTGTCTTTTCTGTCTCTCAGCATTAGCTTAACGATCTGTCTTTTTCTGTCTCTCAGCATTAGCTTAACGATCTGTCTTTTTCTGTCTCTCAGCATTAGCTTAACGATCTGTCTTTCTCTGTCTCTCAGCATTAGCTTAACGATCTGTCTTTTCTTTGTCTCTCAGCATTAGCTTAACGATCTGTCTTTTTCTGTCTCTCAGCATTAGCTTAACGATCTGTCTTTTTCTGTCTCTCAGCATTAGCTTAACGATCTGTCTTTTTCTGTCTCTCAGCATTAGCTTAACGATCTGTCTTTTTCTGTCTCGTCATGCTCAGCATTAGCTTAACGATCTGTCTTTCTCTGTCTCTCAGCATTAGCTTAACGATCTGTCTTTTTTCTGTCTCTCAGCATTAGCTTAACGATCTGTCTTTTTCTTGTCTCTCAGCATTAGCTTAACGATCTGTCTTTCTGCTGTCTCTCAGCATTAGCTTAACGATTCTGTCTTTTTCTGTCTCTCAGCATTAGCTTAACGATCTGTCTTTTTCTGTCTCTCAGCATTAGCTTAACGATCTGTCTTTTTCTGTCTCTCAGCATTAGCTTAACGATCTGTCTTTTTCTGTCTCTCAGCATTAGCTTAGCGATCTGTCT
>NW_026290532.1:0-3122 GCF_023373465.1 Oncorhynchus keta
GTCTTTTTCTGTCTCTCAGCATTAGCTTAACGATCTGTCAGCATTAGCTTTCTGTGTCTCAGCATTAGCTTAACGATCTGTCTTTTTCTGTCTCTCAGCATTAGCTTAATGATCTGTCTTTTCTGTCTCTCAGCATTAGCTTAACGATCTGTCTTTTCTGTCTCTCAGCATTAGCTTAACGATCTGTCATTTTTCTGTCTCTCAGCATTAGCTTAACGATCTGTCAGCATTAGCTTAACGATCTGTCTCTCAGCATTAGCTTAACGATCTGTCTTTTTCTGTCTCTCAGCATTAGCTTAACGATCTGTCTTTTTCTGTCTCTCAGCATTAGCTTAACGATCTGTCTCTCAGCATTAGCTTAACGATCTGTCTTTTTCTGTCTCTCAGCATTAGCTTAACGATCTGTCTCTTTTTCTGTCTCTCAGCATTAGCTTAACGATCTGTCTTTTTCTGTCTCTCAGCATTAGCTTAACGATCTGTCTTTCTGTCTCTCAGCATTAGCTTAACGATCTGTCTTTTTCTGTCTCTCAGCATTAGCTTAACGATCTGTCTTTTTCTGTCTCTCAGCATTAGCTTAACGATCTGTCTTTTTCTGTCTCTCAGCATTAGCTTAACGATCTGTCATTTTTCTGTCTCTCAGCATTAGCTTAAATCTGTCTTTCTGTCTCTCAGCATTAGCTTGATCTGTCTTTTTCTGTCTCTCAGCATTAGCTTAACGATCTGTCTTTTTCTCTCAGCATTAGCTTAACGATCTGTCTTTTTCTGTCTCTCAGCATTAGCTTAACGATCTGTCTTTTTCTGTCTCTCAGCATTATTAACGATCTGTCTTTTTTCTGTCTCTCAGCAAGCTTAACGATCTGTCTTTTTCTGTCTCTCAGCATTAGCTTAACGATCTGTCTTTTTCTGTCTCTCAGCATTAGCTTAAATCTGTCTTTCTGTCTCTCAGCATTAGCTTAACGATCTGTCTTTTTCTGTCTCTCAGCATTAGCTTAACCATCTGTCTTTTTCTGTCTCTCAGCATTAGCTTAACGATCTGTCTTTTTCTGTCTTTTCTGTCTGTCTTTCTCAGCATTAGCTTAACCATCTGTCTTTTTCTGTCTCTCAGCATTAGCTTAACCATCTGTCTTTTTCTGTCTCTCAGCATTAGCTTAACCATCTGTCTTTTTCTGTCTCTCAGCATTAGCTTAATTGATCTGTCTTTTCTGTCTTTTTCTGTCTCTCAGCATTAGCTTAACCATCTGTCTTTTTCTGTCTCTCAGCATTAGCTTAATGATCTGTCTTTTCTGTCTCTCAGCATTAGCTTAACCATCTGTCTTTTTCTGTCTCTCAGCATTAGCTTAACCATCTGTCTTTTTCTGTCTCTCAGCATTAGCTTAACCATCTGTCTTTTTCTGTCTCTCAGCATTAGCTTAACGATCTGTCTTTTTCTGTCTCTGTCTTAACGATCTGTTTTTCTGTCTCTCAGCATTAGCTTAACGATCTGTCTTTTTCTGTCTCTCAGCATTAGCTTAACCATCTGTCTTTTCTGTCTCTCAGCATTAGCTTAATGATCTGTCTTTTTCTGTCTCTCAGCATTAGCTTAACCATCTGTCTTTTTCTGTCTCTCAGCATTAGCTTAACGATCTGTCTTTTTCTGTCTCTCAGCATTAGCTTAACCATCTGTCTTTTTTCTGTGTCTCTCAGCATTAGCTTAACCATCTGTCTTTTTCTTGTCTCTCAGCATTAGCTTAACTGTCTTTTTCTGTCTCTAGCATTTTTCTGTCTTTTTCTGTCTCTCAGCATTAGCTTAACCATCTGTCTTTTTCTGTCTCTCAGCATTAGCTTAACGATCTGTCTTTTTCTGTCTCTCAGCATTAGCTTAACGATCTGTTTTTGTGTCTCTCAGCATTTCTGTCTTTTCTGTCTCTCAGCATTAGCTTAACGATCTGTCTTTTTTTTTAACGATCTGTCTTTTTCTGTCTCTCAGCATTAGCTTAACGATCTGTCTTTTTCTGTCTCTCAGCATTAGCTTAACGATCTGTCTTTTTTCTGTGTCTCTCAGCATTAGCTTAACGATCTGTCTTTTTCTGTGTCTCTCAGCATTAGCTTAACGATCTGTCTTTTTCTGTGTCTCTCAGCATTAGCTTAACGATCTGTCTTTTTGTGTCTCTCAGCATTAGCTTAACGATCTGTCTTTTCTGTCTCTTCAGCATTAGCTTAACGATCTGTCTTTTTCTGTCTCTCAGCATTAGCTTAACGATCTGTCTTTTCTGTCTCTCAGCATTAGCTTAACGATCTGTCTTTTTCTGTCTCTCAGCATTAGCTTAACGATCTGTCTTTTTCTGTGTCTCAGCATTAGCTTAATGATCTGTCTTTTTCTGTCTCTCAGCATTAGCTTAACGATCTGTCTTTTTCTGTGTCTCAGCATTAGCTTAACGATCTGTCTTTTTCTGTCTCTCAGCATTAGCTTAACGATCTGTCTTTTTCTGTCTCTCAGCATTAGCTTAACGATCTGTCTTTTTCTGTCTCTCAGCATTAGCTTAACGATCTGTCTTTTCTGTCTCTCAGCATTAGCTTAACGATCTGTCTTTTTTCTGTCTCTCAGCATTCGATCTGTCTTTTTCTGTCTCTCAGCATTAGCTTAACGATCTGTCTTTTTCTGTCTCTCAGCATTAGCTTAACGATCTGTCTTTTCTGTGTCTCTCAGCATTAGCTTAACGATCTGTCTTTTTCTGTCTCTCAGCATTAGCTTAACGATCTGTCTTTTCTGTCTCTCAGCATTAGCTTAACGATCTGTCTTTTTCTGTCTCTCAGCATTAGCTTAACGATCTGTCTTTTTCTGTGTCTCAGCATTAGCTTAACGATCTGTCTTTTTCTGTCTCTCAGCATTAGCTTAACGATCTGTCTTTTTCTGTCTCTCAGCATTAGCTTAACGATCTGTCTTTTTCTGTCTCTCAGCATTAGCTAAATGATCTGTCTTTTCTGTGTCTCAGCATTAGCTTAATGATCTGTCTTTTTCTGTCTCTCAGCATTAGCTTAACGATCTGTCTTTTTCTGTCTCTCAGCATTAGCTTAACGATCTGTCTTTTTCTGTCTCTCAGCATTAGCTTAACTTGATCTGTCTTTTTCTGTCTCTCAGCATT
>NW_026290533.1:0-10472 GCF_023373465.1 Oncorhynchus keta
ACATCATCTATATGAACGTAGCTGCCACTTCATTAAATCCGTTAAATGCAGTTTATCATAGTGCACCCCGCTTTGTTACAGGCGACCAAGTACTCATCACTGCATTCTCTATCATTCTCTATCAGAAGGATGGTTGGCCCTCTTGGATGTCACATAGGTTGATACATTGTTATTTTTTCATTTAGAAAGAAAGCTCTTTTGCAAAAGTCAGACTGTACCTAACATCATTACTAAACTTTAGACATTTGAGTTACCACACCCGGTCTCAGGGATAGCTAACTCTGGAAATTCCTTTGTTCTCTAGGTCTCTATATTTTAGTTTTTTTGCACCTTCTTTGTGGAACAATCTTCAAAATGTTCTTAAATGTAATGTTTTGGTGCCTCTATGCCAATTTACAAAGCTGATTGAAGATCGTTTTACTGAAGAATGCGTTTTTTTATTTATTTTTATGACCGTGACTTTCTGCTTGCATTTTGTATATTCTGTCACTTATGTAATTCAGGGCTCATCTGTAAAAGAGACCTTGGTCTCAGTATGACTCCCTGGTAAAATAAAGGTAAAATTAATGAATGAAATAAAAGACGAGGAGCACCACCACACAGCAGTAGACCTTTGGCAATAATGGCTCAATTAGCATATATGTTTTGAATTATTGATGGTGGAAATATAATCTAGTTAAAATGCCTATTTAATCTGTTCCATCTGACTGCGCAATCCACTGTCTCATCAGCCGAGCCAGGCACTTTATAAACTTGATCTCCACTATAAAAAGCATCGAGACATTATCTCACATTTCTTTTTGACTAACATTTCGTTTTCAACAGCAGAGATAAAATGGTTATGTAATTCAGATAGTTCTAGCCTCTATCAATTTAAACTTCACTTATTATTGTCAACAAGATGAATATAAAGAAAATGAAGACGTGATATCCCTTCTCAACTTGTCCCTTTGCTGACTATTGGGGAAATTTGAAATTATAAGACTGTCAAATCTTTCAATTACAAAGTACATCCTCTTAATTACACAATTGCTTTGCCCGCTGACCTTATGCATTCATAGTCAGCTTGATAAAAGCTTTTTCCATGATGGATGCATTATCCTGAAAGGCCACGGCATCACTAGGATTTGCATTCCTCTGTGGCCTGGTATCTGACATTCAATAGGACCAAGGTAAAGAGCTGGAAATCTCAATTTGACTATCTGTGAGTGTGGGGTCTGAAGACGAGGATCATGTTGGGGTGCTGAGAGAGCACCTTAGGCGGTGAGGGCGATCCTAGATCTCGTAGAGTGACACTTGAAGGAAACTTGAACCCCCGACTGGAATTGATAGTGATAGACATCCAATCACTGGTAGAGACACTAATGTACACTATCAACACTTTGTATTATCCTGGACCTGCCAGTTTAAATGACCCAACCTCCCTGTGAATGATCTACAACTCAGAGGTGGTAACTCGGTCATATTCAGTAGTGCACACAATAGCAAAACGTTTCGCAATGGAAAAGGAAAACCACGGTTTAGACAAGTTCACTTAGTCCCTCCTTGTTTTTTAAAATTAAATTGTTTTATTTCACCTTTAGGTAGGCCAGTTGAGAACAAGTTCTTATTTACAACTGTGACCTGGCCTCGATAGAGCAAAGAAGTGCGACACAAACAACACAGAGTTACACATGGGATAAACAAACATACAGCCAATAACACAATAGAAAAGTATATATACAGTGTGTGCAAATGTAGTAAGATTAGGGAGGTAAGGCAAATAAATAGGCCATAGTGGCGAAATAATTAAAATTTTGCAATTGAACACTGGAGTGATAGATGTGCAGAAGATGAATGTGCAAGTCGAGATACTGGGGTGCAAAGGAGAAAAAAGTAATAACAACATAGGGATGAAGTATTTGGGTGGGCTATTTACAGATGGGTTATGTACAGGTGCAATGATCAGTAAGCTGCTCTGACAGCTGATGCTTAAAGTTAGTGAGGGAGATATAAGACTCCAGCTTAAGTGATTTTTGCAATTCGTTCCAGTCATTGGCAGCAGAGAACCAGAATGAAAGGTGGCCAAAGGAGGAGTTGGCTTTGGGGGTGACCAGTGAAATATACCTACTGGAGCACGTGCTATGGCTGGGTGATGCTATGGTGACCAGTGAACTGAGATAAGGCGGGGCTTTACCTAGCAAAGACTTATAGATGACCTGGAGCCAGTTGTTTTGCCGATGAATATGAAGCGAGGGCCAGCCAACGAGAGCATACAGGTCGCAGTGGTGGGTAGTATATGGGGCTTTGGTGACAAAACGGATGGCACTGCGATAGACTACATCCAATTTGCTGAGTAGAGTGTTGGAGGATATTTTGTAAATGACATCGCCGAAGTCAAGGATTGGTAGGATAGTCAGTTTTACGGGGGTGTGTTTGGCAACATGAATGAAGGAGGCTTTGTTTGCAAAATAGGAAGCTGATTCAGTGATCTGTTTGTTAACTTGGCTTTCGAAGACTATAGAAAGGCAGGGTAAGATAGATTTAGGTCTGTAACAGTTTGGGTCTGGAGTGTCACCCCTTTGAAAAGGGAGGAGTGGGCTCTTATTCTCCATGGACTTTACAGTGTTCCAGAACTTTTGGAGTTTGCACTACAGGATTCAAATTTCTGTTTGAAAAAGCTAGCCTTATCTTTCCTAACTGCCTGTTTATATTTGTTCCGAACTTCCCTGAAAAGTTGCATATCGTGGGGGCGAATGAGGTCAATGGAATGAGGTCAATATCGTTCCAGGATACCTGGGCCAGGTCGCTTAGAAAGGCCTGCTCGCTGAAGTGCTTTAGGGAGCGTATGACAGTGATGAGTGGTGGTTGTTTGACCACGGACCCATTACGGACGCAGGCAATGAGGCAGTGATCGCTGAGATCCTGGTTGAAGACAGCGGAGGTGCATTTAGAGGGCAGGTTGGTCAGGATGATATCTATGAGGGTGCCCGTGTTTACTGATTGAGGGTTGTACCTGGTGGGTTCCATGATAATTTGTGTGAGATTGAGGGCATCTAGCTTAGATTGTAGGACGGCTGTGGTGTTAAGCATATCCCAGTGTAGGTCACCTAACAGTACAAACTCTGAAGATAAATGGGGGGCAGGATTCAGACACGGCTAGGCCATCAGGGTTGGCAGAGTGTGCTAAAGCAGTGAATAAAACAAACTTAGGGAGGAGGCTTCTGATGTTAAACATGCATGAAACCAAGGTTTTTGTGGTTACAGAAGTCAACAAATGATAGCGCCTAGGGAATAGGAGTGGAGGTTAACCTAGGTGTTGAGTGACGATGAGAGAGGTTTCGTCGCCGGAGGGACAAGTTAAGCCGGGTGAGGTCTCCGCATGTGTGTGGGGTGGGACGAAAGGGGCATGTTGAGCGGGCTCTACAGCGAAGTAAAACAGTGAAAACTAGCCACGGCAGCAGTAGACAAGGCATATTGACATTAGAGAGAGGCCTAAAGCAATCACCGATGATGATCAGGAGAGCTAAGACAGCAATGGAAAAATGGTGGTGAATGGGCAGAGCGGGTCAGTTAAGTACATGCAGGACCTGAGTTCGAGGCTGGGGCCGACAGGTAAACACAATTAGGTACCGTGTTATTGAAACAGTCCAGGGGGCATCAACTGTGTAGCCGAGTGATCATAGGGTCAGAAGAGCAGCAACAGTTGAGTCAGGGTGCTGTTCGGTAGTCACTACTACGCTAGGCAAGCAGGGGACACAGCGTTCTGAAAAGCTAGCGGGCCGGGGCTAGTAGCTGGTTCTTCGGCGACATCGTAACAGAATAGCCTGTTGAGACAACATCGGGCGATCACATTGGCAGTCCAGTCGTGATGGATCGGCGGGGCACCGTGTCGACAGTAAAGGGTCCAGGCCAATTGGCAAAGGAGGTATTGTAGCCCTAGAATTAGCTGGTACATGGGCCTAGCTCAAGGCTAGCTGGTGATTGCTTCGGGACAGAGGCATTAGCTAACAGTAGCCACTCGTTTGCAGCTAGCTAGCTGCGATGATCCGGAGTAATGATCAGGTGTAATGATCCGGATTCAGCAGGAAACCGGTGATATGGTAGAGAGAAGCAGTCCGATATGCTCTGGGTTTCAGTCCATTCTCTTCCATTTAGTGCCTAGTGAATACAACCGTGTACACACTTAATGACAAAATTGTTTAGGAATATGTATAGCACTGAATAACACCTCTCAAACCGTAAGCCAAATGTTCCTGTACTTTTTAGGGAGATTTACCACCAACCTGAGAGGCACACATACATACTACTCTATATCCTGGCCACTATCTACAATAATTCATGTAGTCTGATTTGATCGGTGTACTGGCAGAGGGAATTAACTGGAGAATTCGCTATTCAATCAACACACCAGAGTCTGTCTGCCTTCCTAATGACTATGAAAAAGTGTGAATAGTTTCCTGACCGAAAGTAGGAAATGATTGGCCTTATTTACTTTATTTTCCCCCAGTGGAAATCATTATTATCCACCTGACTTTCAGCGGGTGACAGGATGAGGAGGGACCCCATAGCTCACCCTTTTAGCCAGGTATTGTTTTCCCATCTAGTAAATCAATTCCCAAACATATTTCCTCTGAATTTGCCATTCTGGCCCCCCTCGTGGGTCCGCATGGGTCTCCTCTTTCCTGCAGCATATTCTGTACTCACACACAGTAGCTAGTTTCTTTGCGCAGATTTCAAATGTGACGCAATGTGCAACATTAATGTATGCCAACTGACAGACACAAGATCCGTGTATACACTGAATAATGTATTGCTGAGAAAGATGAAGATGAATAGGTGTTGTTGTAGTCATGTAATTGCGGGTAATCCTAAATGCTGTTAACTAAAAGCGATAAATGTTTAATACCTGCAAATTTTCCCTTTGGCATCTTCCTTCGTAATGAGAATCTTAAAGCGCTGACAATGAACAGTATGATATCAGAGGAGGTGAGTGAGGCTTATACACTGGATTTTTGGTTTGACTTATTACCAATTCACCACAATTACAATGATTGTGATATGTGGTTGCCTTACCTACAGTAGCTACCTGAAGCTGAATACCCTGGCCGTCAGATGCTTTGGATAAGTGTCAGCTAAATGTCTTCTTTTTCTCTCTCATCCAATAAAAACATTCATGTAATTCACAGTTTAGGAAATCAAATGTTGTTTCAGAAGGGTTGTTCCACGGGGGGCTGCTGATGCACGGAGGCATCCTATTAAAGCCTGACATATGAAGGCAGTCCAACAAAAGATTGATATATTTAGTCAGACAGGCAGCTACTGCTAATGAATGCGACTGGCAGCGTGGTGTGAGATCCAGCTCCGAGACGCCTCCTGTGAACGCGCAATGTGTGTTCTTTGTGAGCCTGGCTGGTAGACAGAGGGAGACAGAGACATTTGCATATGGAAGGATGGGCATTTTTTGGTTGCTTATTATTGCACATCAGGTGTTCTTCCTAGAAGGGCAGTGGATATGTGGCTTGTTTTATGAGGGCAGCGAGACTTTCGGGACAAATGGAGTCCCACTGAGGAAAGGATTTATTTATGTCTACTGTGAATGACATTGAATGAATCTGAACCTGCTTTTTACACTTCAGTGGTAACGCTGATAGCATTATATTTGTAGTGGAGGATATAGGGTTATGGTCCTCGGAGATTAGGGAGGGTAAATTATGAGTTGAACATAATCTAATGAGTGGATAGCTTTAGCAGCCAGATAACTCTGCATCATCAGTGACAGTGCATATCTACGTCTACCACTCCAGTATCCCTGCACATTGTAAATATGGTATTGGATCTGACCCTGTATATAACTTACTTATTTATTTATTTTCTTGTTTGTTTTTGTTCCACTTTATGTTGTTTTTAGGACTGAATTGATATGGATTCCTGTATTGTTGGGTTTCGAGCTTGCAAGAAAGGAATTTCAGATACTTGTGCATGTGAAATACAAGCTTGAAACAAGGCTGGATACATTTTTAAACCATGCATATAGGCACCAGGAGACCACCCTCTCAACGTCCTGGCCTTCCATTCTCTAACAACAATGTGAACTTATGCACAAAAACATGTTTTGATAAGGAATGCCTCCTATTCCAATTATATGGCCGTACAAATGAATATAATAGTGTATACTTGTCTATATGGAAGGACCCTTAACATTTCAGTATGTATTTTTGTTTACGATGCCATTCTGATAAGCTTGTTTGGTGTCCTTTGAAGCAAGTAATAACATTTTCCTAACATTGATGCCCTACCAAGGCCCCGGGATGCTCCTCCTCACATTGTACTGGCTCTAAATAGATTGGAGGACCCCAAGGAACCAACTCAAAAATGTTCCTGTATCATCATTTTTATTGGTGGTAATTAGGTAGCCGTGCAGCTTTAGCATATGCGTTATAACTAAACACAGTAGAATTCAATTGAGTTTTGAGGTAACTGGAAGAGCACAGTCAATCTCTCGAAAACAGCCTATGTGGATCGAGTCGGAAATGTTTATTCTAGTGATATAAATGTACTATAAAGTGTGCATATGATAATCTTTGTAAAAAAATAAGTATTGTCCAAAGTGTTACGGAATGAACAGTACCGTAACAGTTTTCTTGGGTTGTGTACTGTTGGCAGAGGGAATGTACAAACGCTTGCCACGTGCGAACATACACACATTAAACCCCCCGAGACAACTCTTGTTTGGTTTCAGTCATGGCTGCTGCATTTCTTTAAGACTAAGTCGAAGAACGAGGCCAAATCATGGAGTTCAGCGCCCCTTTAAAAGGTCTTGATGGTGTTGTCAACCTTTTCCTCCTCTATTATTACAGCATGGCTCAGCTACAGCATGCATGTGAAGCATTCAGACTTGCAAATTATTGTTGTTTTGTTGTAGTGTCTCCAGTAGCGCTGAAATAATTAGCAATCTGTTAACACTCTCTTGACTGATTAAGTTCTGGTAAGGATATTCTGAGCGCTGTTAGCGGTTTGCGTGACATTTCAAAGATTTAAACAATCACAGTCATGCACAAAATATTAGTAACTATCACCTAATGTAATGCTGATTTAGTGCTGAGACTATTAAACTTGAATTAAATGTTGCATTCAATGTTTTGCATATACTACATTGTATTGTAGCCTAACTGATTCAGTTTCCGTAAAACACACATTTACTGGCTTGTGGTCAGTTGTTATTCTTCTCCATTCTGCCTGGAGAAAGTCAACCCCTGTGTCTGAAATGACATCACAGGAGGTTGGTGGCACCTTAATTGGGGATGATGGGCACATGGTAATGGCTGGAGCAGAACAGGTGGAACTCTATCAACATCACACATACAGTATGGTTTCCATGTGTTTGATGCCATTCTATTCGCTGCATTCTAGCCATTATTACGAGCTGTCCTCCCATCAGCAGCCTCCACTGAATTGCACCCTATTCCACCGGATTGAACACCTCCCTCTGCAACTGGCTCCTGAACTTCCTGACGGGCCGACCCGGGTGGTGATGGTAGCAACATCACTTCCGTCATGCTGACCCTCAACACGGGGTCCCACAGGAGTGTGTGCTTAGTCCCCTCCTGTACTCCCTGTTCAGAGTCCAAATCACTAAGGACTTAAAATTGTCCACATGCGCACAGTCGTGAAGAAGGCGTGACAGCTTCTCTTCCCCTGAGGAAGTTGAAAAGGTTTGCTGCACTACTGAGAACTTTTGGCTGCGTCACTGCTTGGTACGGGAACAGTACCACCCTCAATCGCATGGCTCTACGGAGGGAGGTGCTTGCTTCTTCTTATTTCTTAATTTTATGTTTTTGTTCTACCCTACATTATTTTGAGTACTACATTGATATAGCTAAATGCATTGTTGGGTTCGGTGCTTGCAAGAAAGGTATTTCACTGTATTTGTGCATGTAACATTAAAACTTTAAACTATTCCCTATATAGTGCAATGCTTTGACCAGGGCCCTGACTCTTGTGAAGGAGGGATTATTATAGGGCTCTGGTCAAAAGTAGCACATTATTTAGGGAATTAGGTGCAATTCAGTACCCAGATGAGGTGTCGGTAATGGATTCTTTGTCACGACTTCCGCCAAAGTCGGTCCCTCTCCGTGTTCGGGCGGTGTTCAGCGGTCGACGTCACCGGCCTTCTAGCCACCGCCGATCCACTTTTCATTTTCCATTCGTTTTGTCTTAGTCTTACACACCTGGATTCACTCACCCAATTACCTGTTTATTATTTAACCCTCTGTTCCCCATGTTTGTTTGTGAGTGATTGTTCTTCGTAAATCTGTTATTTGTGGGCTCGTATATTTGCCTTGTATTTTTGTATTTTGAGTAAAGTAAGTTGATTACTCATTTCTGCTGTCCTGCACCTGACTCTCTACACCAGCTTCACACAGGACCCCATTACAGAATCACTCACCAACCCATTGGAGCCAGCAGGAGCAGACGCCCTCCCTATGGCAGTAGAGGAGAGCGTCCAGCAGCACGCGACCATGTTGCAAGGTCTGGGCACCACCACGGATCGCATGATGCAGACGATGTGATAGTTGGGAGAGAGGAGGAGGATTTCCAGCACCTCCACCAGCCCCACTACCGCCGACCCCACTGTCCACCTCTCCTTCACCCGGTCCCAGGGGGATTCTGCTCGCGCTCCCGAGGGAGTATGATGGGACGGCTGCCGGATGCCAGGGGTTCCTACTACAGCTGGAGCTCTACCTGGCGACCGTCCACCCGGCTCATTCGGGAAGTGAAAGCGTGTCCGCCCTAGTCTCCTGCCTCTCAGGCAAAGCCGTATGGAGTGAAGGTGACACGGCGTTGGACCATTACGCAGAGTTCACCCACCGCAGAGTTCACCCGAGTTCACCCACCGGTGAACAACTGTTCCACCTGAGGCAGGGGACGAGGAGCGTGCAGGATTTTGCATTGGACTTCCGTACCCTGGCCGGCCAGCGCGGTATGGAACGACAGGGCCCTGATCGATCACTACCGGTGCAGTCTGCACGAGGACGTCCATTGGGAGTTGGCCTGCCGAGACACCACCCTCACATTGGACCAGCTGGTGAACCTGTCCATTCGGCTGGACAACCTGCTGACTACCACGTGGATGTCTGGATCGGGGCCTGTCAGTTCCATCCCCGGCACCTCCGCTCCGACGCCCATGGAGCTGGGAGGTGCAGCACTTAGGGCGACCGGAGGAGGGGCCATTCCCTGCACCATCTGTGGCCGCAGAGGGCACACTGCTGGTCGGTGCTGGGGGTTCCTCAGGGTGTCAAGGCAGCAGGCAGGGCACTATCGTGTCACCCCAGGTGAGTCGGCACCAGGCTCACCCAGGGCCCCGTTGCTCACATGTATGTGTTTATTTAATTTCCTGAGTTTTCCCCGCATTCCCAGCATAAGGCGCTCCTAGATTCAGGCGCAGCTGGGAATTTTATTGATCGTTCATTTGCCCGTAGTTTAAGGATCCCCCTTGTTCCTGTGGATATTTTTTTAACCTTTATTTAACTAGGCAAGTCAGTTAAGAACAAATTCTTAGGGCTGATTAGGGTTGCCACCGCTCCACTAGACATGGTTACGCAGGAAGGTCACAAGGAGAGAAACAGTCTCTTCCTTTTTGATTCTTCTGCGTTTCCCGTGGTGCTGGGCCTACCCTGGTTGGCCTGTCATAACCCCACTATTTGCGTGGCAACAGAGGGCTCTCAAGGGGTGGTCATGAGAGTGCGCAGGGAGGTGTGTGGGGGGTTTCCATCAGTGCGACTACGGTGGAAAGTCCAGACCAGGTCTTCACCATGCGCATCCCCTCAGAATATATCGATTTGGCTCTCGCCTTCTGTAAGAAGAGGGTGACTAAATTACAACCCTATCGACGGGGGATTGTCGCGATAAATCTCCTGGTAAACGCAGCACTTCCCAGGAGTCACGTGTATCCTCTGTCACAGAAGGAGACGGCAGCTATGGAAAGATATGTCTCCGAATCCCTGGGGCAGGGATACATTCGGCCCCTCCACTCCACCTGCCTCCTTGAGTTTATTTTTTGTGAAGAAGAAGGATGGGGGTCTGTGCCGTGTATTGACTATCAGGGTATCAATCAGATCACAGTGAGGTATAGCTACCCGCTGCCTCTCATCGCCAGTGTGATCGAGTCAATGCACGGGGTGCGCTTCTTCACAAAATTGGATCTCAGGAGTGCTTACAACCTGGTGCTGGCGCTTACAACCTCGTGCGAGGGGATGAGTGGAAGACGGCATTTAGTACCACCTCAGGGCACTATGAGTACCTCGTCATGCCGTACGGGTTGATGAAAGCTTCATCAGCCTTCCAGGCCTTTGTTGATGAGATTTTACAGGACCTGCACGAGCATGTGTCCCTGGTGCGCAGGGTGCTTGGTTGACTGTTGGAGCATGACCTGTACGTCAAGGCTGAGAAATGTCTGTTCTTCCAACAGTCCGTCTCCTTCCTAGGGTACC